>NC_053154.1:279350092-279650092 GCF_016835505.1 Polypterus senegalus
CAGGCAAACCCAATAGGTGAACCTTTTCAGAAAATTTGCCTTGAGAAAGTGCAAGAAACTGAATTGATACCTACTTCAGCAGCACAACAACAAACTATAGGTATTGTTCGGGACACTGAGAAAAATGTACCTTGTGTACAGGCTGGCCATTCACCTAGTCAAGTAGTAAATTCATCTTTCATCTCCTCATCTACTGCTGAAAAAAACCCACCTAAACAACAGAAAGAGTCCAAACCTAAAATGCTCAGTCTGCAGGAGTATAGACTTCTTCGCCAGAAACGCAAACCACCTCCTGTTGAGAAGCCAGAGGACAATAGCACAAAGTGGCCTACTTTGCCAGAGTTACCAAGAGAGTTGCCTCCCATTCCTTGCTTGCCAGAACCTGCTTCTGTGCCTCAGAGGAAACAGGAGAATGCTACTGTATCTGCGTGGCCACCGCTAGGGCCTGGAGCACCTCCAACGCCTGAAGCCTTACTGTCTCCTCCAGCTGCTAAAGTAATTCCTAAGACTACTCAGAAACTGAATCCTGTGCCTAAAGCAGCCTTAAACTCGGATAAATCTGTTCCTTTGCCTCCCAATAAAATTCCATCACAACAACCACCTGTTCCAAAGGAAAGTCCTGTATCAAATGTAGTTAATCCCAATAGTCTTAAATGCCTTAATTCTACTAATGAGAGTTTGCTAACATGTAACCCTAAAAAAATTCCAGGTGGTGAACAAATGATTAATACAAAAGTTTTAACAGAAGAGTGTAGTCATGAGTTTAATCATCTGCCTAAACAAAATGGGGAACATCTCCAACATGAAACGAAGGGAGTGTCTGGGCAACCACACGAGGTTTCAGTTGTAATCCAGCCAAAGGAAAACTTACAAACAGAAGCTTGCAGCTCTGTACACTTTGAGAGACTTCAAAGTCCATCCCATTCCAGTTTGTCCAAGGAGCCCAGTGAGGATATTAAAAAGTCCCCAGCAGTCCAGAATCATGGAGCAAGATCACATGGTATTACAGAGAGCAGCCCATTCTCTTCAGTGTCATCACAAATAACAGTATCTTGGCAAGTTCCTCAAAGACATCCTGTAAATAACAATGCCCACATTAAGAAGCCTGCGGTCACTCTGTCTCAGTCTTTGACAAATTCTACAGAAGAACTAATTCGAGCTTTCACCAGTGAAATAGGTAATAATATGTAGTAGTCATCATTTAACTATCAAACTTTGAACAAGTATTCTTTCTAATTTAACTAAAATAATGGGAAGTTTTAATGGATAGAAGGCACAAAATATTTTATTGTGTAAGTTAAGCAAACTGGGGGGGAGGGGTTTTTGATCAACAACTTAGTCTGGGTACTGGTTAGAGAGTATTAACATTTGATGTATATAGTGATGTAGTCCTCGAAGGTACCTTGTCACTTATTTTGTTTCTTCACAATGTATGGAAGAATATAATTTTTTAAATAACATATGAAACTGTAATGCATGTAATTCCTTTTGGTCCTCTCCAGAAATTTTCCTCTGTGCTAGGCATGATCCCAATAAGACAGCAGATGGTGTCCTGAGGGATCTTCTCCTCTTTGACTGGGATTAGGGCATCAGTGAGCTCATGGGCAGTCTGTGGAGCTACTTGGCACTGATACATAACATCCCAGAGGTTCTCAATTAGACTGCCTACACAGTCTGAGCACATGAGGCCAGGTTATTGTCCTGCACCAGGAGGAAACCACGGCCCACTGCACCAGCATAAAGACGTGCCAATGTCCCTGAGGATTTCATCCTTATACCTAACAGCAGTCAGGGTACTATTGCTGAGCATGTGAAAGTCTGTGCAACCCATAAAAGGATATACCTCCCCAGACCATTACTGACTCACTGCCAAACCCCTCATTTTGGATAATGTTGCATGCTGCACAATGTTAACCACAGCATCTCCAGACTATTTCACATCTGTCAGGTGCTCAGTTTGAACCTGCTCTCATCTCTGAGAACAGGGTGCCAATGGCAGAGCTGCCAGTAGTGGTATTCTCTGGCAACTGCCATTCGAGCTGCATGGTAATAGGCTGTGAGCACAGGTCCCACTATAGGACGTGGGTCCCTCATGCCACCCTTGTGGATTCTGTTTCTGACCATTTGGTCAGAAACATGCACACGTAACCAGCTTGAGGTCATTTTGTATGGCTCTGGCAGTGTTCTTCCTGTTCCTCTTTGCACATTGAAGCAGATACGGGTCCTGCTGCTTGGTTGATGCCCTTCTACAGCTTGTCCAGGTCTCCTATTGTAGCAGCCTGTCTCCTGGTATCTCCTCCATGCTCTTGAGAATCTGTTGGGTGGCACAGCATACCATCTAGTGTATGGATGTTACATCCTGGATAAACTGGACTACCTGTGCAACCTGAATCAGCTACAGGTACTTCCTCATGCTACCAGTAGTAGCAAGGACAATAGCAAAATGTAAAAATACAGAAGAATTAGTGAGGAACGATGAGGAGAGAGCAATTGTCTGTAGCTGTCACCTGAAAAACCATTCCCCTTTGTGGGTTTCCTTACTGATGCCTCTCCAGTGCATATGTTGTCACTTTCATTTGCACCAAAGTAGGGGAAGTTGATTTGCACTCGCTTATGCTTCCTAACTGTACTTGATATGCCTAAAGATTAATTGAGAGTTAGACTGTGATGATTGTGTTCCTTTAGTTTTTTTGGGCAGTGTATTTCACATGCTCCTAGTCTGTGCTGTCATGTTCTGGAGGTTTTTAAAGGCTGCTGTCAGTTAGGGTTCTGCTATGTAGAAAAAACAGAAGATCCACCTTTTTTGTTTTTTATTTGTGATACAGCACTTTGTTGTGGATGTCTCCAGAATTTAAGGAGTAAATGAAAGAATTGATAATTTTCCTTGTACTAACAAATTGTTCCAAGTACTGTAGATGTATATTATAATCAGTCTTTGCAATAATAAGGTTTCTCCAACATTTGTAAATTCTACTTTCGTAACTGATAGTATTCTTTGCAATTAAGTCACACTGCTTTGTCCCGGGCTGGTGACTGTATCCATCACCTCAGAATTTTATTGCTATATAGTTCAAGATTTTGATGCAAGTTCATGATGCTTGCAGTTGTTTAGTTGATAATGTAGGTTTTCAGGCATTTAGGTTCTTTTCTGCTTCTAGGTCCTCCTAATCATTTTTAAACTAGAAGTAGTTTTTGGCAAGATAAGGGCACATGATTAATAGTGACTGAAAAAAAAAGATGTATATTGATATATTTATTTTTGGTTGTTTATCATCCACAAATTTGTTTATGATAATATTGGCAGGAGATGTCGGGTTGAGATACTTGTGGGTGTGTGTGCTTCCCCCCTCCCCCCTCTTGCATTGTCTCTAATTTTTATTTTTTCTCCCTTTTAAACTTTGTAAGGAATTGAAGCTACAGACCTCACAAGCTTGTTGGAACAATTTGAACAAAATCAGGGTGAGCATGTCCTGTGAATAATAAAGTAATAAAGCACCACATTGAAACATTTTTGATTGAAATTTGTATGAGTACAGTTGTTTTAACATGTTCGTTTTGATGGCATCCTTCTTTGTTTACATACACTATATACATTAGCTAACAAAGTTGTTCCTAAACGCAGTAACAGTAAATCTTCTAGAATTAAACTATTTTATCATTCCATGATGAGAGCAGCTTAATCTCACGCAGGGGTTAATATTGGTTAACTTAAATTTGATAAGATTATCCTTTACTCTGTAAACATCTGACAACTATTTTGTGTTTCTTTTAAAATAACCCAAACCCACAGTCCTCCACCCCATGGGCTCTCTCGCACTGTAACATTTTAAAGCAGGTTTTTTGCATGCATTGTTGCTGTGATTAGTGCACTGTAGCTTTAACACACTAAATGCCAAAATTGTTGCAAGTTTATCTTCCCCCACACAATCCAATAACCGAGGCAATGAAAACACTTCTGTTTTCTAGTGCATATCAACACATCATGTACATATCCACTATGAGTAAAACAGTTCATTGCTCATAGAGCTGGGGCCTCATTTATGTGCAGAAATATTTTGTACCCCCATTTCCTCACTCAACTTTGAGATGTATAAAAAATAAACTTGGTATAAAGCCGCACACATTTTCACAGCAGCCTCACACTATTTTTGCTTGGTTTTGCAACTGGATGGCACCCAGCAACAAAACAGTGCCACTGTTTTGGTGTTGTTTCTTTGTTTAGATTAGTGGCCATGGTGTGGGTTTTATCAAATACACAGAAAATTATCGCACACAAACTTGAGGCACTTGATTGTAATCATTCTGTAACAATATAATGGTGCATGGAATGTCCAAAATATTCCAACTACCATAGCTACTCTAGCATTGTTAGAAGACCTTGCAAATGAGAGAATCAGATTTCCATGAGCTATCATGTAGCTGTGTGCTGTTAGAATACTAGGATGTATACTTAATATCACTTCTAAGATGAAATGCATTAAAGTATGTATAGTACATTTTACAGGTTAATTTTTAAGTTCATTTAAATAATCAATACTGTTAATAATGAAACATGTGGGGGTCATGGTGGCGCAGCAGTAGTGATGACATGATGCCCCGTCCAGGAATTATTCTTGCCTCAATGCTTGCTGGGTCTGGCACGACCCCGGATGGATTGATGGAATAGTTAAACATGATTAACGAAGTGTATATTTATCAATGTTCCTTAAAAGTTTTGAATAATCTATGTTCTAAGTTTACAGCTGGTTTTAGATTTATTACAGACGCGTATTGTGTCGCCATTTGTTACGTGGAGACACAAAACGGAAGGGGGTTGCTACATTTGACAACCACAGTACTCCTGCAATAAATTATTTCATCCAGTGTCGTGTTCATCCCAGCAAGCATTGAGGCAAGAACAATCCCTGGACAGGCATCATCTCATCACTACTGCTGCGCCACTGTGACCCCCACATGTTTAATTATTAGCAATATTCATTATTTAAATGAAGTTAAAAATTAACCTGTAAAATCTAATAAACATACTTGCTCATTGCTACCACTGTGCCACTGTTTAATGCGTTTTATCATGAAAATGATAGCAAGTACACATCTTAGTACATTCTTAACTGTTTAGAGAGCTGTAATATCATGAATGTAATGTATTTTGTGTGGCGATCACTGCCTGTGCTCTCCTATCTGCATAAGAGAAAGCTTGTTTAAGAAGCATGTCAGTGACTGGGTAGGGGAACACTTAGAATTCAAAGCATTTAACATGCAACTTTAAGTTACAAAGGAGTTTGAGAAACTCCAGTAAATTAAAAATCAATTTTAAAATAAAGTTTGATGATCTACTTTAATCTCATGGTTTATTTTGTCATTGAAGTGGAAATTTCAAGATTAAAATCAATATTTCAACTTTAATCTCGACATAGACCCTTATCACCCATCCCCCCTTTTTTATTTCGGGCACCATGCGGCTTTCTGTACTTGAACTTTGGAGTGCCTTTGTCACACAGTGCCACTGCTGTTTATACCACTTCTTAAGTACATTTTTCCTTGGCTTCACTGAGCAGAACCTCCATTTCACGTTCATGGAAATTCTTTTTTACACATGCTTTGCACTGAATGGGAGGGGCTAGTTATATTGATTTGCATATTCAAACGGCCATAATTCTGGGAGTAGTCAGGGTGGGGCTGTAGGCACCTGCATGTGTGTTAAAATTCATATTGATTTGGATTAATAAAGAAGTGTGTGGAACTTTTTATACACAGTTTTATACATCTGAATTTTTAAGTGCCTGCACACATTTTCAGTTTTGTCTGTACACCATATTTTAAGTGTGAGTTCTGCACACGTTGTTATACATGAGACCCCGGGTGTCTTAAAAGGTTTTAAGATTGCACATCAAATAAACTACATATATTCAAAGAACTAAGTTATTTATGAGAAGGCTGCATCCTAGGTTTTATTTTTCCCACTATTTCAATAATTTGGTTAAAAAAAAGTTGGAATATGCACAATTGTGCACATTGTAAAATAAATTAACTTCCTGAAATTGTGAAGGTCTGTACTTAATTCTAACAGAATATGACAAGGAACACTACATTTTATAGCAGCAAAAGAAATCTAGTTATGAAAGGCTTATTGGTATATGTAATCTCCTATTAAATCAATGCATATTCTTATATATAATACCAGTAACAGCGTACTGCACGATAACGTGCGGTCAATACACTTGAGCATTCATAGTTTTTATACTCTGTATGGTTAGCATTCATTTGCTCAGAGGTTGATGCGCTTGCTGCTTCCTGAGCAGCACTTCTTTTCCCCATCCTAGTGGCCCGCTGCTTCTCTTCTTTCGTTGGCATCTTTTTGTGTTAAAACTGATTGTTAGTTTTTGTGTTGTGATTACTTAGTTTTTCTTACTTTTTCACTTAAGCTGGCACTTAAGTGTTCAATCTGCCTCAGGAATTATTAAAGATATGAAGAGGCAGGGGAAGTGACAGCGAAGTTGGGAATAAGAACGATACCCATACACATGCCCCACACGTCCGCCCTGCTGAGAGTTGATTCTACAATAAAATAAAACTGAAAAGAGTAATAAAAATCATCACCCCGAAAGCGGATATTAGACATCACGTAGTATATGTGTACCAAATTTCAGGTGAATAGGTGAAACGGTTTGTGAGTTACAGGTGATTTAAAATCCTGGACAGACAAACAGACCGCCATGGTAGCGTATTATATATAAAGATGTATTTGCTAAACCTAATATTTAGTGGAATTTGCGTAGTTGTTTTTAAGGATAATAAAAATTGCAGTTATTTTTAAGTTGTAGGAATTCTGCTTAATCTTCAAGTTTAACTCATTCTATGAAAGATGCACTGACTTGTAATACTCAACACTTTGAAGGTCATTCTAAAATACCTCAGTGTGCTAGTCTGTGAGGCATATATGCCCAAAGATGTATACTCCTAATTTTATTATTGGCGCACTATGTGTGGCATGTTAAAATGTTAACTGTACTTTATCAGGTGTCTTTTTTTTTTTTTTTTTTCCACTGTTACCGTTAGTGAAAAGTTTTTCTTCTCTCTTTTCAGTCAAAGAAGACAAAACTAACTTAAGTGATCTTAGACAAGAAACAGCTATAGGATGTTGTAGGTAAGTAATTGTTGTACAATTTTATATTACAATATTAGCTTCTTTACACTGGCTGCCTGTCAGTTTTCAAATTGATTTTAAAATCTTGTTGCTAGTTTTTAAATCTTTACATGGGCTTGCTCCTGCCTATTTATCCGAATTGTGTGTTTTACACCAGCCATCTAGAGTGTTAGATCTTCTGGTCTGTTGTTTCCTGTTGTCCCTCGTACCAAGTGTAAAACTAAGGGGGACAGGGCTTTTACAGCTGCTGCTCCTCGCCTGTGGAACTCTTTACCTCATTACATAAAGGAGTTGTCTACAATTGAACTGTTCAAAACAAGATTAAAGACTCATTTCTATTCACTTGCATTCTGTGACCTTCAGTAATACTGATGATTTCCTCATTGTGATTGTGCAACATTACTTCTGTTTATTATTTATTTTATTTATGTGTATTTATTTTATTTCGATTTATGTTATTCATGTTAAAATGCATTACGTAGAAAACCAGGAAGAGCTCAAAAAAGCGCTGAAGAAAACGTGCATTATATAATTGAGAAGGCAGCGAAACAATAAGAAGCGAGCGACTGACATATACAACCATATTCAAGAGTGCTGCTACTTCGGAAACAAAGCACGGTGTAAACCTAAAGTTTAAATTAAGTTCATAGACAGGCTGCTGCTGGCGTTTGTAATTTAGTGCCTGCCCATATAAGGCCGTCCGTCAGCGGCAATCTAATAGAAACACTGCTGCTAAATATTCGTGGGTGAAGGACTGTGCTTATGCAGTGGAAGATGAGATTGTCAGGGTGGTGTTTGGCACAAACTCAGCGAAACTGCTAGAGAAACTTTTAAGTGATGGGTCTTAACTAACATTACACACAACCATGGACATCACACGAGATGGCACCAGCACAGCTGGGAACCTTCGATGCAAGAACACCAAGTGGCTCACGTGAACTAACACAGTGCACAGACAAAAAGAAACAGTTCCAAAGAGTGCTGAACAAAAACCGAATTACACAATTGAGAAGGCAGCAAAAAAATATGAAGAGTCTGATACATACAAGCATATTCATAAGTGCAGCTACTGCGGAAACAAAGCACACGGTGGAAAAAGTCAATGTCCCGCTAAAGGAAGACAGTGTAAAAAAAAAAAACCCATGCATGCAGTGTGTCACATCTCAGATAAAGAGGAAGACGAGCTGTTTATTGATGCAGTAAGAAACAAATTGATGAATGAAACCTCTTATCTTTACAACGATTGACAAACACGGAATGTAACTTGAACACAACACATCCTATAAATACGAACCTGATTGAAAGAAATAATGATAATCAAATCCTTGATGACAGCAACACTCAGTAACACTCACAAAACAAATACTGTATATTGACAGTCATGTTACGTTATTTTTAAAATGTTCCCTTTTCTTTTTCATAACTTCTTTAACACACTACTTCTCCGCTAGGAATATAAATATATATATATACCCCGATCTACATACTCTCAAATAGACAAGCCACACGCCGTGGCTCAATTGTAGAGGCTTCGCCTCTAGTGCCGACATCCGAGGTTCGATTCCTGAGAGGGGATGCACTGATGCACTGAGTATGTACGTGCGCTTCCCGATTCATTTTATCCTCGCATCTCCTTGGTTTGGGACGTATGAAAAAATATTTGATTAACGCAGAATCATGTTACGTTATTTTTAAAATGTTTACTTTTCTTAGCACAAGCACAGCTGAGAAGCTTCGATGCATGTACGCAAAAAATAACGCATTTACTCACACTTTCAATTCCAAGCAAAGGGGAACTTTTGTCAATGCATGATTTCCTGGTACATCAATTACACTGATGCACACATCACAGCTACAAAAATGTTAGAGTCGGAATAAAGCACGTTCCTACGACTGATCGGAGCAAAATTTCATTTCAAAAGACTACCCGAGTGAAGCCTTGATAAAAGCATGGTTTTGTGCACACTGAAAAGCAAGCAAAATTAGATGCATTACAGAAAGCGGACTTTGTGGCTCTTACTGGGGATCATTGGACTTCCGTGACCGTTAGTAATTCTGATTACATCTAATTACAAAATGTTCAATGAACGCACTGTTTTAGCCTAATGTACAAAATAATTTTGGCTGAGGTTACTCAAGAGTTTAAAGATTAAGTTAGTCAAATTACCTTTTCTGTTTCTGACTTATTTTTTTAAGAAGAAAAACTGCACTTTATGTTGAAATTTTGGTTATTATTATTTAAAGACAATAACATTCTGAAAATGTACTTAAAGTACGTAAACTACCACTTTATTTTTAAGTCTGCCCAATTTTAACCAGGGATGATATTTTTTTCTGTTTTGAATTCAAATGCAGTTTAAAAGCTTTTTTTTTTTTTTTTTTTCCCAGAAATTAAAACAGCTTGAGTTTACAATATTCATGTCCATGTCTATTATTTGATTCTGTTGCCCACTAAAACCCTTTTAAATTACAAATAAACATTTGCGATTTGATGCAAATTTACGTGTGCGATTACATATGATTAATCAAGATTAATTCTTACACAGCCTCTAATTAATTGGATTCATTTTTTAATTGAGTCCCACCCCTAATATACTTCTCAAAAGAATTAAAGGAACACTTTTTAATCAGAGTATAGCATAAAGTCAATGAAACTTATGGGATATTAATCTGGTCAGTTAAGTAGCAGAGGGGGTTGTTAATCAGTTTCAGCTGCTGTGGTGTTAATGAAATTAACAACAGATGCACTAGAGGGCAAAATGAGATGACCCCAAAACAGGAATGGTTTAACAGGTGGAGGCCACTGACATTTTTCCCTCCTCATCTTTTCTGACTGTTTCTTCACTAGTTTTGCATTTGGCTACAGTCAGTGTCACTACTGGTAGCATGAGGCAATACCTGGACCCTACAGAGGTTGCACAGGTAGTCCAACTTCTCCAGGATGGCACATCAATACGTGTCCTTGCCAGAAGGTTTGCTGTGTCTCCCTGCACAGTCTCAAGGGCATGGAGGAGATTCTAGGAGACAAGCAGTTACTCTAGGAGAGCTGGAGAGGGCAATAGAAGGTCCATAACCCATCAGCAGGACCAGTATCTGCTCCTTTGGGCAAGGAGGAACAGGATGAGCACTGCCAGAGCCCTACAAAATTACCTCCAGCAGGCCACTGGTGTGAATGTCTCTGACCAAACAACCAGAAAGACTTCATGAGGGTGACCCAAGGGCCCCATGTCCTCTAATGGGCCCTGAGCTCACTGCCCAGCAGCATGCAGCTCGATTGGCATTTGCCATAGAATACCAGAATTGGCAGATGCACCACTGGTGCCCTGTGCTTTTTACAGATGAGAGCAGGTTCACCCTGAGCACGTGACAGAAGTGAAAGGGTCTGGAGAAGCCATGGAGAACATTATGCTGCCTGTAACATCATTCAGCATGAGCAGTTTGGTGGTGGGTTAATGATTGTCTGGGGAGGCATATCCTTGGAGGGTCACACAGACCGCTACAGGCTTGACAAAGGCACCTTGGCTGCCATTAGGTATCAGGATGAAATCCTTGGACCCATTGTCAGACCCTATGCTGGTACAGTGGCTCCTGGTGTACAACAATTCCTGGCCTCATGTGGTGAGAGTATGCAGGCAGTTCCTGGAGGATGAAGGAATTGATACCATTGACTGGCCACCACACTTTCCTGACCTAAATCCAATAGAACACCTCTGGGACATTGTTTTGGTCCATCCAATGCCACCAGGTTGCACCTCAGACTGTCCAGGAGCTCAGTGATGCCCTGGTCCAGATCTGGGAGGAGATCCCCACAACACCATCTGTCATCTCATTAGAAGCATGCACCGATGTTGTCAGGCATGTATACAAGAACACAGGGGCCATACAAAGTGCTGCGTAAATTTTGAGTTGCTGCAATTAAATTTTGGCAAAATGGACTAGCCTGCCACATAATTTTTTCACTCTGATTTTTGGGGCGTCTTTGAATTCAGGGCTCTGTAGGTTGATCATTTTCATTTCCATCAAACGATGTGGCATCCTTTCGTTCCTAACACATTACCCAGTCTATATCAGTATAGATATCCAGGAGGATTTCTTTTTCCCATTGAGATCTGATGTGTTTTCAAAGTGTTCCTTTAATTTTTTTGAACAGTATATATATGTGTGTGTATATATATATATATATATATATATATATATATATATATATATATACACACACACACACAATGGTGTTGAAAACTATTTGTCCTCTTCCTGATTTCTTATTCTTTTGCATGTTTGTCACACAAAATGTTTCTGATCATCAAACACATTTAACCATTAGTCAAATATAAAACGAGTAAACACAAAATGCAGTTTTTAAATGATGGTTTTTATTATTTAGGGAGAAAAAAAATCCAAACCTACATGGCCCTGTGTGAAAAAGTAATTGCCCCTTGTTAAAAATAACCTAACTGTTGTGTATCACACCGGAGTTCAATTTCCGTAGCCACCCCAGGCCTGATTACTGCCACACCTTTTTCAATCAAGAAATCACTTAAATAGGAGCTGCCTGACACAGAGAAGTAGACCAAAAGCACCTCAAAAGCTAGACATCATGCCAAGATCCAAAGATATTCAGGAATAAATGAGAACAGAAGTAATTGAGATCTATCAGTCTGGTAAAGGTTATAAAGCCATTTCTAAAGCTTTGGGACTCCAGCGAACCACAGTGAGAGCCATTATCCACAAATGGCAAAAACATGGAACAGTGGTGAACCTTCCCAGGAGTTGCTGTCCGACCAAAATTACCCCAAGAGCGCAGAGACGACTCATCCGAGAGGTCACAAAAGACCCCAGGACAACGTCTAAAGAACTGCAGGCCTCACTTGCCTCAGTTAAGGTCAGTGTTCACGACTCCACCATAAGAAAGAGACTGGGCAAAAACGGCTTGCATGGCAGATTTCCAAGACGCAAACCACTGTTAAGCAAAAAGAACATTTGGGCTCGTCTCAATTTTGCTAAGAAACACCTCAATGATTGCCAAGACTTTTACCTTGTGGACTGATGAGACAAAAGTTGAACTTTTTGGAAGACAAATGTCCCGTTACATCTGGCGTAAAAGGAACACAGCATTTCTGAAAAAGAACATCATGCCAACAGTAAAATATTGTGGTGGTAATGTGATGGTCTGGGGTTGTTTTGCTGCTTCAGGACCTGGAAGGCTTGCTGTGATAGATGGAACCATGAATTCTACTGTCTACCAAAAAATCCTGAAGGAGAATGTCCGGCCATCTGTTCGTCAACTCAAGCTGAAGCGATCTTGGGTGCTGCAACAGGACAATGACCCAAAACACACCAGCAAATCCACCTCTGAATGAAGAAAAGCAAAATGAAGACTTTGGAGTGGCCTAGTCAAAGTCCTGACCTGAATCCAATTGAGATGCTATGGCATGACCTTAAAAAGGTGGTTCATGCTAGAAAACCCACAAATAAAGCTGAATTACAACAATTCTGCAAAGATGAGTGGGCCAAAATTCCTCCAGAGCGCTGTAAAAGACTCATTGCAAGTTATCGCAAACGCTTGATTGCAGTTATTGCTGCTAAGGGTGGCCCAACCAGTTATTAGGTTCAGGGGGCAATTACTTTTTCACACAGGGCCATGTAGGTTTGGATTTTTTCTCCCTAAATAATTAAAACCATCATTTAAAAACTGCATTTTGTGTTTACTTGTGTTATATTTGACTAATGTGTGTTTGATGATCAGAAACATTTTGTGTGACAAACATGCAAAAGAATAAGAAATCAGGAAGAGGGCACCACTGTATGCTCACTTATAAGTCGGATCTCACATCGGTTTCTCAGACGCATTGAATTTTGTTGCAGCAAAACAGTTACCATTTTCTTTTGCTACTTCAACGAAGTTTAATTTAAAGCCAGCTTCATATTCTGATCAAATGCTCCATCGTAGATAAAGGATGCTGTTATGATAAAGGTGTATGAGGGTGTGAGATACAAAAAACACAAATCGGTGCAGACGTTGCTTTGGAATAGTTTAGGTATTTGGACAAAATAGAGAGGGATAGAGAGAGGTTAGCACGCGCTGATACAGCACATTGCTGCACCCACATGGGAAAAAAGCCAATGTGCTCTGCAGTTACTCTCTCAGATGGGAGTTAGCATATCATAATCCCTTGTACCAATAGCATGAATTTTCCACATTTGACTTGTATGACAGACATTATAAAATACCAGAAATCTATACTAATAAAAGGCAAAGCCCTCACTCACTCACTGACTCACTTATCACTAATTCTCCAAGTTCCCGTGTAGGTAGAAGGCTGAAATTTGGCAGGCTCATTCCTTACAGCTTACTTACAAAAGTTAAGCAGGTTTCATTTCGAAATTCTACACGCAACGGTCATAACGGTGGACAACGTCCGCCATGTTGAACTTTCTTATTTATGGCCCCATCTTCACGAAATTTGGTAGGTGGCTTCCCGGCGCCAGCCAAAACCGATGTACGTACTTATTTCGGTGGTATGACGCCATTGTCGGCCGCCATATTGAATTTTCCACACGTCACTAATTCTCCAACTTCCCGTGTAGGTAGAAGGCTGAAATTTGGCAGGCCCATTCCTTACAGCTTACTTACAAAAGTTAAGCAGGTTTCATTTCATAATTCTACGCGTAACGGTCAACAACGTCCGCCATATTGAACTTTCTTATTCATGGCCCCATCTTCACGAAATTTGGTAGGCGGCTTCCCTGCGCTAAACAAAACCGATGTACATACTTATTTCGGTGGTATGACGCCATTGTTGACTGCCATATTGAATTTTCCAAACGTCACTACTTCTCCAACTTCCCGTGTAGGTAGAAGGCTGAAATTTGGCAGGCTCATTCCTTACAGCTTACTTACAACAATAAAGCATGTTTCATTTCGAAATTGTCCGCGTAACGGTCAACAACGTCGGCCATGTTGAACTTTCTTATTTACGGCCCCATCTTCACGAAATTTGGTAGGTGGCTTCCCTTAGCTAACCAAAACCAATGTACGTGCTTATTTCGGTGACGCCACTGTCAGCCGCCATATTGAATTTTCCAACATCACTAATTCTCCAACTTCCCATATAGGTAGAAGGCTGAAATTTGCAAGGCTCATTCCTTACAGCTTACTTACAAGAGTTAAGCAGGTTTCATTTCCAAATTCTACGCGTAATGGTCATAACGGTCAACAACGTCCGCCATGTTGAACTTTCTTATTTATGGCCCCATCTTCTCGAAATTTGGTAGGCGGCTTCCCTCCACTAACTGAAACCAATGTATGCATTCTTATTTCGGTGGTATGATGCCACTGTCGGCCGCCATATTGAACTTTTCAACAGTCTTTGTTACTTATGGGCCCATCTTCAAGAAATTCTATCGATCAAAGAACTGTCACTTACCGAGTGGTTTCCATGCCCGGAGATACCACCTACCTTTTCCATTCTCTTTGTTACATATTGCACGGCCATATCAGGCTCACTCTTGATATCCGGAGGAACATTCTGTCTTATGTATTGAATGACTGGGACAGGTTCAAGGTGTGGATTGATGACGGTACAGGAGATAATTATACTACACAGGACCACTAGAAGAGTGAAATGCTTAAGCCCTTCACCTATGTTTCTGCATGTGGGTTGATGGCTGCCGCTGAATTGTTTGGTTGTCGCTTTCAAGTGTACCGAAATGGCCAAATATTTTACACCGTTGGACAACCGCCAATGCCTTTTAAACATCTTTGATTCACAGGTGACGATTTCAGTAGTGGACACTTTGATGTTTATGAATGTTTAAACTCTCAAAAGCTGGATGTGATTTCATCAATGAAACCGGTTGTGTGCTTACAACGCTTGACAGATGCCAAATGTCACTTCAACACAACAAATCCTGCAAATACTGTCGTAATTGAAACAAACCATGAAACTCAAACCAATTATGACAGCAGCAATTCAAGCTGTGAGATTTGAGACAAGATTACTGTTCACATGGCCAACTGTAAGTTACATGCTCAAGAGTAAGCTCAGCGCACAGCTTGGTCATGTTACAACCGGAGGGCCGAACTGACAACATGGTATACAAAGAGATCCTTAACAAATAATTATTGGCATATTGTCCTACAGTTTAAAAAGGTTTCATTTTCTTCTTAATAAAAATTTGAATGCAGTACTTCACCGCTGCGAAGCGCGGGTATTTTGCTAGTTATACTATAAAATCAAGTCCAGACTTATCCTTGGTAGAACTTATCTATGAGTGTATACGGTATGTCCAACTCCATTAAGGATAATCATCAACTTATATGTTACAACCCTAGGTTAAGCTTTAGAGTATAAGGGGTTACCCCAATGTTTTTTGTGGCCATACCCTAGGCATTGGTTTCATGGGTGCACATAAGCCCAACTTTTTGGTTGACAATTGGTGGAAAGTTTTATACATCAAGTTTGCCAGTGTGTTAGGCTTGTTTGTTCACTGACCAAGTGTTTAAATGTTGCATCACAGGGGTATCTCTTGATCAATCTTATATCGGATGAAACCCACAAGGTGTATTCCAAAGATGGTTCTGTGAGTAGAACGTAGCCTTTGCCTGCAGTTAAGTGTCCATAAGAGTCTGACAGTTGCCTCTTAAGCAAATTACTTGTGTGCCAAAGCAAAGTGGATAATACAAGTCTGTCATATAAAAATCATAAGCTTACAGTAGCTGTTTGCTTAAGCACATTTTTCAAGGATTTCTAAGAACTAAAGTCGTATGTTTGTAGCATCTTTTACAGACCTTGATAGATGTATAAAAGTTCTTTTGCATAAGGACCACACACTTCATTTTACTTTTGTTCCTGAGCCATGGATGTAACAAAAGTGACATTTCTGATAAGACTTGTTAGACTTTCTTACAAAAAATAATAACTTAGGGCAGTGTTACTTATGTTATATTGTTGTGTCTTGACTGATTAGATTATTCAATTAGGGCTTTGAGATGATGTTTGTGAAACTATAGTTGCTAATTTACATATACATTTCTTTTTTAAGTAGATCGGAACATCCAGAGAAGAAGCTGATAGAACGTGTATGTGTTCCAGATCTTACTAATACTGCTGGTATGTATAGAACCTTGAGTAATAATTTTCAGTAAAGGATTGGAAAATTTTGATACAGGGAGCTACTAGGCTGTAGCCTTGGTTAACATCAAATTCTTAATCAGTATAGATGACACTTTTCCAAATTTAGCAGTTTGCTAATTTATAAATTAAAAAATACATAGTCTGGTCTTACATGGGCATACAAACTAAAGCATTAAAACTTAACCAAATATCTCTGTGTCTTAAGGTCTCATGCATACTGTAAAACAATGTATATGTGTCATTTTGGATTAAAAGTGGGGAAAAAAGCAAAACACTGTGAAATTTAGCCCTTTTAAAAGGAAAATTGGTGTGTGCTTCACCTCATTGCCCGCCTCCCTCCATGGCCACCTTTCAGTCCCGAGTGTTGTTTCCTCTAGTACATCTATTTCACATCACCATAGTTATAACTGACATTGTTAAAGTATTTGCTGCCAGGTGCTGAATTGCCTTGTCTGTACTGTAAACAGCTAGGTGATAATCACCAGAAAAATATCATAGACAAATTTGAAAAATCTGACAATGCGCTAATTTCAGTCATGGCCTGCAGAAATATGAAATTGAGTAAATGTCTGCCCAAAGGAAGACTCTTATAAAAGTTACTTTTACTCGTGTAAAGTCATTGTCCTTTGTCCTCTGTTGTCTGTTGTAACCACACCCTCAGCAAAAGTGAATAAGCATGCACTATAAACTTTGGTAATTGATTTGTGGAACATCAGTCTGGTTCTCCATGGTTTAGATCTATAATGTAATCTGCCTTTTTCATTTCCACAGTATATTGTTATGTATACATGCAACATGCCACTGAAAGGGCATCATGAGAAGTGTTGATTGGCATTGTGAAGCAACCATCAACCAGTAAATGATATTGAACTGATTATACTTAATTACATTTTATCAGTTAATTGTCATGTATACAAATGCAATGTGACTCCCATGTGCAAGCTTGACAGGTAGGCACCATGCCTCCACTTGGCATGAATATTACTCTGTAGAATGTGTAAAATATAACTTGGAATGTAATGGGCAATTACCAGCCCATGCTACAATCACTTCATGATTTTGTGGTTTATGATTTCAGTTACATAAAGCCTTGTATAGATTCACTGAGAATGGCATTACAGTGTTTTTCACACAACGTGAAGTAATTAATACACACCCTGGTCTAGTATCCAATTAGAGGAAAGAAATGGCAAAACATGGCATGCTTGCAGCCACAGCAGACCTGATAATGTATAATAATGTGGTGATAAAAAGTTGGTTTTCTTTCCTTGATGTGCATATGAATCTGAGGGTGCACCAAGGCTGACTGTGGAACTTGATTGTATGTGAAGTGCTGTTTAGGAGTAATAATCCAGTGATTTGAATGTGCATCTGCCATGTGCATCATATGCTCCAGCATTCAATATTAAAAACAAATATATATATATGATTTGAGTACACATGGCCTAAGAAAAACAAATGTGTAATTTGAGTATGCATATGATGTTTGGGGCTAGTGCATGTTTTAAATAGTTTACAGTTACCATAAAATACATTGGTTGTATGCTCAAATTAAATGATTTCTTGGTTTACTGACTGCTCTGATGCAATATCAAACACTTGCAGCATTTTTGTGCAGAGCATTTTGTTAAAAGCCATTGCGGAACATGACTATTGTTGAAATGGAACTGAACAGAATAATGGAGGACAATATGTATCTGCAGCAAACGTGCCGATTATGGTAAATGTCAAACCTTCACCCGTGACTGTTGCTGTAAGCAGACAAACGAGAAACATATCCGTATGTTAAGATAATAGGAAGAATCTGAAATTAAATTGAAACCAGAATCTTTTGTTGCTTGGAAGGTGTTGCAGTCATTAAGTAAACTGATTCATTAAGTGAAAATGTTTAGTCTTGTATCCCAAAGCTGTGCCTAACCAATTGGGACCAAAAATTTAACAGTTATTAGTTGAGTGTATTTGTTTATACTGTATTAATATGCCTGTGCAAGTCAAATGCTATTGGAAGAGGTTTTACTTTGGTTTTGTTCTGTCATGATAAAGAATATTTAGAAAATTAACTTTTGTTACCACTTAGTTCAGTAGTTACTAGTAATTGATTAGAGTGACTGTTACTTTTGTACATAATCAAATGCAACTATTTATGTAGTAGTTGGTTAGTTGCATCTGAGCGCAAAAAGCTAATTTTAAGACTTGTTTTCCTGTGCAGGGTTGACTCCTCCTGCTACACCCCCTCATCAGATGTGGAAACCTCTAGCTCCAGTTTCTCTTCTTGGGAAGCAAAAATCAGAGATAGTCAAAGTCTCTTCTACTAAAAACATTCAGATTAATCAATCAAAAAAGCTTATGAATAATGTCTGTACCTCTACAATCTCACAGGTTATTTCTCCACTAATATCTGTCCCACCAAGTTCACAAATCTCTCCATATGTTAACTTTGTGGACCATGATTACTGCCTTCCACATGTAACAAACCAACAGTCTGAGGGAGTTAATCGCTGGAATGTTAAACGGCAGTCAAGCATCACAATCAAACCAATAAAGCATTGTTCAGTGCCTCCAAATCAAACCCCTTCAGCAGTTGAGCGAGAGAGCCCAAAGAATTCGGTGACAAAGTGCCCTAAAAATGATGACTTGCAGCCTTTGGATCATAGGACTCCAATGCAAGAGAAAGTCTACCTATCTGGTTCAGTTCTTTTGTCTCCAGATGCCTCCCCATCAAGAGAGAAATCGGAAGATCCATCCAGAGAGAAGCACACACATTCTCCTAAATACTCTTCAAGTCCGGAGAGAAGAAAAAGAGAGGGCAAACGAAGAAACTACCGAACACGTTCAGTTTCTGTATCATCTGACTCTTCATCATCGTCTCAATCCAGATCACCACCAAGGAAGAGGAGAACAAGGTAAAAAGATTCATACACACAGACAAACTTTTTTTTTTTTAATGGGAATAAAACTGCTTTGTGATCATGTGTTGCTACAGTTTAGTTCAATTTTGGATTTTAGGGATACGCAAGATACAAAAGTACATTTTTTTTTTCTTTCATTAAGTAATATTGCAGCTGCAGTGTAAATTTAAGTTTAGAGTCAAGTCGTTTCAGAAATGTGTTGTCAGTTTAAGCAATGAGAATTTATTAGCATGTGCTACGTCTGTTGAAAACGTCTCTTGCTGCAGACTGTTACATAATATATGCCTATGTTTTGTTTTTTTTTTTTAAATCGTTACAAAATTCACAAAAAATCATCACAAAATTCATGTCCTTGTTGTTCAGCGCTTCAGGCACTTGACTGCAGAGGCTTATTCTCAAATTCTAGCCTGGTCACTGTATGTTGAGTTTACATAGATTTTACTCCCATGTTCCAAAAATATACAGGCTAGGTTGAATAGAATAACTGATTAATGATGGTTTTCACATGATTGACCACACTGTCTAGGTGTTTTTATGGCATCCTATATAATATTATTAGGAATGCTCCGATCTGTTTTAGGCCAGTACCAATCACTGATTTCATGTTACTTAATTGGCCAATCCTCCCTCTTCATCCGCTTTAAAAAAACTTTTTACACTAACCTCTTGCATACCCAATCAAATAGAAGTCTTATGGGGAGGGTTACATCATTAAGGGCATCCAGTGTAAAATTCTGCAAAATTAATATGCGGACAACAATTTTGGATGATCCGGTTTGGCAACTCCTAACGGGGGCAGCCGAAAGAAGATGTCCAACGTTAAAGTGTATTTTTATAAATAAACTTTAGACCACAGGTTTTAACTGTTGATTTTTTTTATTAACAAAATGAAATTCTGTAGGCTGCTTGTTCAGTGACTATAAAATTCTAAAATAAAATTTCCTTAAAATACTTTAATAAAATATGTGCCAAAATAGTTATCCATAATATGGCATGAAAGAAAATAAAATGCTTTTCATAATTACAAGCTGTCATGTTAGTTACGTTTTTCTGTAAGGTGCCTATAAGAAATAGGGCTTAATTAAAAAAACAATAATGATAGAAAAGGAGAACTATTTCTCTACCAAAAAAATATATATTTTACCACAATCAATCAATTAATATTGGCAATTAAATGCTGCTTAAATGTAAATACACATGCACTTGTATTTTAATCATTAATTGCATTACAGCTTTCTGCTGTTAAAATATACATTTACTATATTTGGTAAATGTGTATCAACTAGACCTAATTCTTGAGGTGCAATTATAAAATATGGATTACCATTTTAATTATGTCGTACTTGTTTCTTACCAGAACTTATGCAGTATAACAAATAATAAACAGTGGAAATCTAACAAAAAGCCTATTGTTTGCTAAGCAGCAATTTAAGTTTTGTCTTCATCTTTTTCCAATTAAATATTTAAGCTGTTGCATTTTAAACAGGCTTGTTGTCCATACTCAAGGGGTATTCATTTTATTTTAAAGGACAAAATAAAACTGATCTGATTTCATTAAAATAGTGCTTCTTGCTGTTTGTCTAGTTGCACAGGACAGCTCCTCCGATTGCTTTTTTTTTTTTTTTTTCTACTGTTTATTACTCAGCTTTCTTTAACATAAAGACTAATATACCAATTTCCTCTAATTCTCTAATTATAAAAGCAGCGAGTGAAATTCCTCTTTGTTTATACGGCGTATATTTTTGCTGCACAAAAAAAAAGATGTGCACTGGCTCAACTACCGTAATATACCTTGTATAGAGGAGCACTGCAACTAAATTAGTGTAATGCTTAGAAAAACGGGTTGAAAATGTCGGTTTTTGTAACCAGCCTTTTTACCGATCACCATTTTGAGACTCTTTCATTTAAAAAAAATATATTTTTTTAAATTTTCAGTTTTGGTTGTCAGCTGATCGATTGGATCATCCCTAGATATTATTTTGTAGTATGCTGGTTTTAAAACTAAATAATTCATTCACAATACTGCATTCTATAATGATAAGCTTCCATGTTGTGTGTTTTGACTATTAATTTCATGAATACGTCTTTTTTTTTTTTTTTTCTTCCTCCTTTCAGATACAGATCACATCGCTTACAAAGTAGCTCTAGTTCAAGCTCCAGCTCCAGCTCCAGTTCTAGTTCTAGGTCCCGATCCAGGTCCCAGTCCCGGTCTCTTTCCCATGTAAGGAGACGACGCTACTCCTACTCTAGTTCATCTTCTGACTCCAGAAGTCGATCTAGGTCTTCATCTCGATCCAGGTCTTCAGGTCATAGGCATGTCAATCAGAGGCAGAGTCGGTGCGACAGGTAAAATTTATTAGTGACAAATAATATATTTCTGGATTCTACAAACTTGCAAGTTTAATAATGTTTCAAGCTAAAGGTTTCCCATGTTCGTTTTCAAAATGTAACAATATAGAAACATTTGTGGAAGCTTCCAGTTGTTGAGTTACTTTACTACTTTAACATTTCTGAAGTTATACCTTATAAGAACAAAAAAATTAGATTTTTTTTAATGAGATTTGATTTGATGGCAGCTTTACCAAAATACTGCATAGTAACCTATAAATGTGTATGGGACCCCAAATGGCATTTCACACGTGGACGTATCCTTTAGATTTGAAGTCCTTCGTAATATAAAAGCTTGAGCTAACCTAAAAAAGTACTTTTTGGCTACAGCTCATGCAGTTGCAGCTGATTACTGTATATCTCTTTACTGCAAAGAAATATTCAATGTTCAGCTGGACATTTCCTGCAGAAAGTTTGGAAATTGTAATGGAAAAAATTAAATATGCTAGTGCTTTACATCTCTGAGTGAAGTTATGATGCATTTTTGCAACTTAAAGTGTGTTTGTATTTTTTTTTGGGGGGAGGGGTTTCTGCGCATTTTACTTTAGTCCATTTATTACATGTCAAGTCTGTCTAAGATATCCTTCTATAATAAATAAAGCACATTGAAACAATACAATTCTCTTAGCACAGCATGTTAGGGTTGGGTCAGAATTTACTCTTTAGTAGGTTAATAGTATGTCATTCCAGTTAACATAGTCGGTATTGGGAATCAGTCTTGAAAATATAATTGAAAAAAAAAAACATTTTAATTCACTGGTGTTGCTGACAGCTAAGCTTGTCAATTAAATGTTACTTTTTTGAATAATTTGAAAGTGTTTTGACAATGTTTTAAACTTAATACAGTAAGCTTGTAGTACAAAGTACAACTTTAAAAATTATCAGCATAGCATGATGCTATGTACATACAAATTTCTCATAAGTTTATTAATTTCATTTTATAGGTTTTTTTAAAAATAAAATGAAAACCTTACTTTTAGTCATCATGAAATAGTGAATTTCTTTGTTTAAAACTTGTATTAAGTAATTTTACTTTTTAATATGTTGCACATTGTATGTTTCTCTGTGCTATCCAACCAAAATGCTTCTGATCTTTTTCTGCCTGATAGCCCAGAGTATAACTACTACTACAAAAAATCAAGGGATAGTGGTGAGCAGCAGTTTCTTCGAGACCAGCTCAAGGAAAAAGCAGTTGTAAGTTTCTTCCATCACTACTTATTTGTTCATAGTTATTTTTTTTTTTTATATATATTCTGGAATACCATCCTGATCTTCATCAGGATTTTAAAGGGCCTTCAGCTTGTACCAATGTTATGTGAAAGTGGAATTTTTACTGTAGCATTTTTTTTAACTGAAAAGATATTTAGCTAATTTTTAGGAGTTAGCTTTGTTACATGTGTTGTCTCAGCAATGTATTGTTAATTTTAGGAGGAAAGACGTATTGTTTACGTGGGAAAAATCAGAAGTGACATGACCAGAAGAGAGTTGAAAGAACGCTTTTCTTTGTTTGGAGAAGTAGAAGAGTGCACCCTTCACTTCAGGGAAGAAGGGTGAGAATTTACTTAAAGCAGCTGTCTGTGGCTTTTCAAGTATTTCTTTATCTACCTTTATCAGTTATACATTTGATCACGTAGTAAGAAAAACACATGACGGGCTAGAAATTGCCAAATCACTTCATATTACAATGTATATAAAACATTACTGGCATAAATGTTTGCATGTTTGATTATGTACAGTATATAAGAATGTTTACCAAGGCTACTGCAAAAGAAGTCTACTACATCATAGGGTTGTGTGGGGTACTGATACTAATAAAAGTGCAGAAAACCCATATTTTAGAATTTTATGGTACCAGCATTTCATTCTTGCTATTCTGGAAAAACATCACCTTTTTAGACGTCCATAACCTTACACTACATCATGCCAGTAAAGCTGTTCCATGCGCATATAAGCAGTAAAAAATTTAGAGTAAATGGGAATAAAATAATATACAGATTTTACTGCATAATACAAATATAAAGTTTTTGTTTCTGTTTTGAAATTGTATGCTCTTTAGACATTTTTCACAGAATATGTGTAAGTAGAGTGAAGTTCACGCACACTTTTTAGGGGATTGTATACATGGCTCAAAAAAATTAGGGGAACACTTAAATCACTCATCGGATCTCAAATTAAATATTCAAGTGGAAAGTCTTTACTGAGTAATAACGTGTAATTCATGGAGAACAAAATTGCCAGCCCATTGAGGGCTGGATTCACCATCACAATGAAAATCACAAGCTGATCCAACTTGCATTAATTTCATCATGGCAACTCATAATATGACTCCGTAGTGTACATGCCCCCCACCTGCCTGTATGCACTCTCAACAATGTCTGGGCGTGCTCCTGATGAGATAGTGGATGGTGTCCTGAGGGATCTCCTTCCAGACCTGGACCAGGTGATCAGTGAGCTCCTGGACAGTCTGTTTCTTCTATTTGGCAGCTTCAGATGAACCAACACAACGTCCCGGAGAATCTCAGTTAAATTCAGGTCTTGGGAACATTCCAGCCAGTCAGAGGCATCAGTGCCTTTAGTCGTCCTAGAACTGCCAGTTACATACTCTGGCCTCATGAGGCCAGGCATGGTCCTGCACCTGGAGGATTTTACCCCAGTACCTAATGGCAGTCAGGGTACTGTTGCCTAGCATCTGGTGGTCTGTGCGACCCTCCCAACGATATTCCTCCCCGGACTATCACTTATCCACTGCCAACCCGGTCATGCTGGATGGTGTTGCAGGCTGCATAACGTTCACCACAACTTCTCCAGACTTTTTCACGGCTGTTACATGTGCTCATTGTGAACCTTCTCAAATCTGTTGCAAGGTGATAGGTTGTGAGCACAGGTCCAGTTCCTCCTCACACAAAGGAGCAGATAACTGGTCCTGCTGCTGGGTTGATGCCCTTCTATTTACCTGTTCAGCTCCTCTCCTGTAATGGCTAGTCTCCTAGTATTCTCTATGCACTTGCAACTGTGCTGGGTGGCACAGCAAACCTTCTTGTGTGTGCATGTATGAATGTGCCATCCTGGAGAAGCTGCACTACCTGGGCAACCTGAATTGGTTGCAGGTACCGCCTCATGTTATCAGTAGTGACAAGGACACAAGCAAAACACAAAACTAGTGAAATCAGAAGGATAAGAAAAGAGAAACTGTCTTTGATCATCACCAGCAAAACCATTCCCTTTTTGGGGGTTGTCTTGCTGTCGCCTCTCCAGTGCACCTAATGTCTCTTTAATTTGCACCAGAGCAGGTGAAGTTGATTCACAATTGCTTATGCTTCCTAACTGGAGAGATGCCTAAAGCTAAATTGACTTGGTGTTGAGACTGTGGTGATTTAAATATTCCTTTTATTTTTTGAGCAATATATTTTAGAAACTAGTACACACAATTTAAGGATCATGTTCATTCTACACTCTCATGCGTCTACCTTAGAATATGCTTAATAAATCACTTACAAATAAGGGGAAATTGCATTCAAGGTAGTTAAGAACAAGTAGTCTGTTTTGTGTAATACAGTATCTTAAGTCATTGCATATTAAACATATTAGATATAATAAAGGCAAGATTACATGAAAATTACTAAAGTTTGGAAAGTTGGCATATGTCAGTAGAAGCAATTATTCAATAATTCAGCAAAAGCAATCTGAGAATATCCAAATAGTTTATTTATATACACTGTTATATGAGTGCACATCAAAAGGTCTTTTTAAAACGCTATTTTTCTTTGTTAAAATATCAATCTCTACAAGTTAACTCTGCATGTTTTGAATGTTATAATTGTTCTTGATTTATAAATAAGAAATTAGAAAACAGTGTCAGGATATTCTCAGGCGTTTTAACAGTGTTAAAGAAAACTTCAGTGACCCTTTCACAAGTGTAGCATGTGACATATGGCTCCGCTTGCTCTAGTCCTTCAGCAATCCAGTAAAGAGCAGAGAGTGTTGTTCAGATTGTCTTTTAGTGTTTGGCAAAACTAAACGTTTAGTCTTTTCACAATAAATATGCCCATTCAACCTGAATCCACTAGACATGCTTCAGTCCAGTTGTTCTGTATTTACCTATTTAGACGTGAGTTATGATAGTAGAAATAATGTTCCTTTATGCTGTTTTAGAGTATACTTTTTAATATAAAGGTGTAAACCATTTTATCCTTGTATTAAGTGTCAGAATCTTTTTGGGTTGTGCTGTCAGTTTATATGGCTGTGCCATAGCTGGAGAGAAGGCTGTAGTTTTACTGTCTAGTAATTTTATTTTATTTTATTTTTTTTTTTTAATATAAAGTATTAGTTTAACTAAAATTATATCCTCATTTTTCAGGGATAATTATGGTTTCATTACTTACAAGAATACAGGCCATGCATTTGCTGCTATAGAAAATGGACATAAACTTCGTCAACCTAATGAGCTCCCTTTTGATCTCTGTTTTGGAGGCCGTCGACAGTTCTGCAGGACCAGCTATGCAGATCTTGGTGAGTTTACTTTATGCTTTGATACCATAATAAAATCTAAGGTAGTGTTAATAAAAATGAGGAGCATTCACATAAATATTTAAGTAGCTTGGTCTGTCAGAAGGACAGATGATCTGCATTACATTACCTGCAAGTTGTTGGTGTTTCCTCCTCAAAGTGATCTTCAAGTTTACAGCATGTAATAATTGACTTCCCAGTTGTGTATTATACTTTATTATTTAAGAGATGCCTTTTCCCAAGATCGCTACCAAGTAAAAGTTCTGTGTCTGCTTCAGTATAGTGTTCTTTAATCTTGGCTAACATTTACTTTAAAGAGGAAGTATCTTTTTCAAAAGGGATTGATAATGTTTAGCAGGATTTGGGTTGTGTTTTTATGTATGGAACTTGTTTTTACTACTTTACATGACCTGAAACCATAATTTAAAAAAATCTTTAGTTTGTCATCTGTAGTCTGCATTTTACTTGAAAGAAGATTTAAAATCTGGAGGAAACAGGCCACACTCTCACCCTCTTTAATGATTCTACTTTAGCTATTTAACTTTCATACTCCATGGACGCGTTCTCTTTACAGTTGGTCTTCAAGACAGGAAATAATCAGTCTTCTAGATTATACATTTTTATAAGAATTCCAAAAGTGAATATGCGTCTGTTTCAGTATGAAATAAGTTTGAGGGACTAGACTTGGGCACTTGGTTGTTACAAACATTTCACAATTTAAATACATACTATGACACAAATTTGAGAACTTGTGTATTATACTTAAGAAAAATACTGCAGTGCACAATCAGGCTATGTTTTTTGGGCCATTGTGAAGCGTTGCCACTAACTGTAGTCCTACAAAAAGCCCTTATTGTATGTTAATTAGTTCATATTTTAAGGACTCTTAATTTTAAATTGGACCATTATAGAGTATCAGCACTTTGTTTTGTAGAAGATAAAGTGTATATAAATTTTATTTAGCTTCCTTTTAGTCACTTGTTACAAAGACTTCTTTTCTGCCTTTGCAATGTACTTTCCTGTAATACACAGAAGGCATCAGACTTGGAGTTTTCGAAATTTATTTCTGTATATTTAACACAATCCCAAAAGAACACTTTACGAAGCAGTTAGTGTAAAATCATGTGTTCAACACGGTAATAAACTACAAAAAGATACCAAAAAGGTCATTAAATTGTTTTAGTTTGCTTCTGTACATGGGAAAGAATTAACACTGGCTGAAACATGAAGCAGTGTTTTGGTGTCTAATTTGCTTTGATTGTGTTTTGTTTACCTGTTTTCTATTACTGAATAGCTTAACTCTTTTCTTTTCAGATTCCAAAAGTGAATACGAGTCTGTTTCAGTAAGAAGCAAGTTTGATGCACTAGACTTTGACACTTTACTTAGACAAGCCCAAAAAGGCTTGCGAAGGTAACATTAACAATCAAATTAATCCAGAATAAAATATTACCTCAAAGATAACGCCATCCTACTGCTGCCTCTTTTTTCCTATTCTATGACATAAGATTGTTGTGAGTATCACATTATGAAATCAAATATTTAATGTGGCCCACAAATAAATCTTTGCATACTAACAATTGTCCACTTGGAGAAAAGACCTCTGTTATACAAGATTATACCTTCTATTGAAGTGATAGTTTGTAAGAAAACATAATATTAAAAACAAACAAAAACTGAATAAATATAAAAGAAAAAAAGTAATTTGTTTTATGATGTGCATTCCCAAATGGTATGTAAGGATGACTTGCCAACTATTTAAAATAAACTGTAAACTGAATTAAAAGGACATATCTGTAATTTGTGTCCTTTCTTTTTTTGAGTTTGACCAGATGTTGAAGTGTTTTTTTTTTTTTTTTTTTTTTGCAAAAGTAATAAAAGCCTTTAAAATGAAAAAAAAGATTGTTCTGGGTGTCTTTGGTTATTGTTACCATCCAAAAATTCTTTGACCTCTCCAGTGGTATGCTTATCTGTTTTCTCTCAGTATTTGACTGATGTGATCACTGTAGAGTATCATACAAAATTCAGCCATATTTGGGTGTGTGACATCTTTTATAGTTAACATTAAATAAAATAGATTTAAAATCCCTTTTGTTTATACCCTGTCCTGTCATTATTCGCTGGTTATGTTGGTTGGATTAAGCCGCAAAACTGAAAGAACTTATTGAGTCCTCTGCGATGAGATAATCTTAACATTTTAGGTGGGGTTGGATGAGAAGAGGTTGTGTCCTTTTTCTCTGTCTATATATACCTCTCCAAAATAGCTTAACTTTTTAACTCATCTATGCTCATTTAAACAGTGGTATTCACTTGAAAGGATCTTGGAATATGACCAGTAGAATTTTATGCCTTAGATTTACAGGCTTACTTGATCACTTATGCTGCTTTATGTTCTTCCCAAAATATATCAACTTGTTCAAAGAATGCTCCATTAACAAAGAAAAACATGGTTCAGTATTACTGTATTAAAAAAAAAAAAAAATCCGGACACTAACTATTTGGGACAAAAATTAAACACATTTACTCTTTGATTTGGTCTCATAGGTCAATTTAGCATGTAATCCAACCATCTAAGCCATATTACCACCATCTAGCTATCATTTGTTCATCACCTGTCTATTAGAGTATCTAAAACATGATCAACTCTGACACTGAAGCCACAGTGCTAACTGCTGCACCACCTGGATGACCTTCAGCAAGATGTACTCTGAGAGGCTCATAGAATTAAGATGGTTGTGCTGAGACCTAATCCAGGGTCTCGTGTATAAAATCTTGCTTAGATTCCATACTAAAATGTTGCTTGTTTTCGAAAGACAAAAACCGTGTGTGCACACATTGTACAGTATTTATAAAACTTGGTGTGCCTCACATGCCATACCAAGTTCCTTTACAAATCTCAAATCAACTTAAAACTAAATGCATATTATTAGCCAGTGCCTGTCAATAACCATATATTGCAGGGGTCCTCAGTCACAGTCCTGGAGGGCTGCAGTGGCTGCAGGTTTTTGTTATAACCCAGTTGTTTAATTAGAAAACAATTCTTGCCAATAATTTAATTTCATGGCTTGTTACTGCTTTAACTCTATGTCAGACAATTCTCATATCCTAGATTTTCTTCCCCTTTCTAAGGATATCATCCAAATGATTTGAAGGCTAAAATGGATGAGTACGGTAATGTCAGACAATTCTCATATCCTAGATTTTCTTCCCCTTTCTAAGGATATCATCCAAATGATTTGAAGGCTAAAATGGATGAGTACGGTAATTCTCAGTTCTTCACTTTTTTCTCTTCACTTTCCTTACAAGTATTTAATTAAACCAAACAGTGCATGATAAATACACAAAGGTGTAAATGGTAACAAGCTAAATTGAGTAATGCTGGTTTCTTTTGTCATTTGCATGTGTTTGCTAATTAGGAGCAACTGAAAACCAAGAATAAAGCTGTTTAAGACTAAAATAAGCAATAATTATTCAAAATCTTAACGCAGAGAATTCACTCGAGCTCCATATGCGCAAAGCATACAATTATACAACTCAAAATTATATATCGAGCACATCTGTCTCGACTAAAACTCTCCAAAATGTTTCCAGGGCATGATCCAACCTGCGAACGTTGCAACCAAGCCCCAGCCTCACTGGGTCACATGTTCTGGGCCTGCACCAAATTAACATTATTCTGGAAAAAAATTTTTAATTACCTCTCAGACAGCCTTGGACTCACAATCCCTCCTAACTCATTGACAGCTGTGTTTGGGGTTCTTCCTGAGGGTCTTAAAGTGGAGAAAGACAAACAAATTGTGATTGCATTCACTACACTGTTGGCACGCAGACTTATTCTGATAAACTGGAAGAACCCAAACTCTCCTCTTTTAAGTCAGTGGGAAACCGATGTGTTATATTATTTGAAATTGGAAAAAATCAAATACTCAGTTAGAGGATCTGTACAGACTTTTTTCAAAGCATGGCAGGATCTAATCAGTAATATTTTAAAATAAGTTTATAAAGCACAGAGAATTTATTAATTTAGGTATTTTTACAAGCCTTAAATTTTACACCGTTTGGCTTGCTCTCTCTCTCAGGGTGGGGATCGATCTGTTCTTAGCATAATTCTTTTTGTAAAAACTTGATTGCTATGTATTAATTGTAATAAAATTAATAAATAAAAATTAAAAAAAAAAAATCTTAATGAGCAAGACAACTAAAGTGAAGCAGAAGTCTTACTTGAGCAATAAGTGCTTCTTATTAAGCAATTGGGTTGGAGCAAAAACCAACAGCCACTGCGCCCTCCAGGACTGCGATTGAGAACCCCTGAACTATTGCATAAAATGACCTCATTTGAATATTCAGGTTCTAATTACCATAAAGATTTGTCCATATTCCTGAAAGACCTCTTTACTACAAATCAGAAGACAGGAGAGGGAAAAACATAAGAAATGAAAAATCAGTGACTGTGAACTTGAGATATTACTGAATGAAGTGGAGAATTGTAATATATGTTTCCTAGATGCTTTGCAGGAGTGACAAAGAAGAAAAAAATAAACCAAGTTGGAGCAGCTAAATGGGAAGAGCAATAGCAGTGTGGGATTTTGGAAGTGACAAGAATGCTGCCAGTACACCACATGAATTGATGTGGGCTGTACATGCAGAACTGCTGTATAGTAAGAACATTTGCATTAAACTGGAAACAAAATTACCAAATAAATGTCAGTTACAATATGAACAAATCTTTTTACATTTAACACACAACATAGAAAAGACTTTAAATTGCTATTGTTCTGATGTCCTGAGCAGGGCCAGTTCTATGCTCAAGCACTGGCTTAAGGGCACCAAGACTCATCTAAGCCTCACTCGGCTCTTCTATCAACTATTACTACAGCACTTTGCAAGTAAAATAGGAATATTAATGTGTGCCAATATTCAAAGGGACCTCTGCCTACTCGATTTTATTTATAACTGTCAATAAAACCCTGATATCCATGGGAGAATTCGAAGCTTTTCTATCGATTTGTCAGAATAGCTTGTCTCACCTAGCATGAATGTGAATGTACTCCAGTCCTGTGCTCTTTAAAATCATACGTATTTGAAAGTGTTCTGATCTCATTGGGAGAATATCCATATTGATTAGAGGCATCATGCACCCCTGAGGAATTCTGTGTTTCTGTGCCATGTTGTGTAGGACTGCACAAGCCTTCATAATGTGGAAAACTTTTGTGGGGTTGTAAAGTAATGAACTGTCAATGGTCATTTTTTCAACGATTGTATGCAGGAGTGCCTTTTATTACAGCTCGTTTCTTGTGGGTTTACCCACTGTCACTTAATATAAAGATTATGCACATTGTGATATACTAAACCTACTTGCAATCCTACCTTTTAGGCTTACGTACAAGTTAATTGTGATGTGATTAGTTGAAGAACATTGGGATGTGACAAATGAATTTTTCTGTGGTGCCTGGAGTTGCTACAATGCCAACACCAAAATGGCCTACATAGGATCTGTGATGCTGTAACTTTAGGCCAATTTCCATGCCAATTTAATGTTTTATAAATCCCAGCTTTTGTGTAAGAAATAGCTTTTTGCATGTTTCCATGCTTAAGCAAGTTTTATATATGAGGCCTCAGATCTTACGACATCTGAAAGGTATTCATAAAGTAAATCCAGCAAGATTTTTTTGACTAAATGGCAAATCACATTCATGAGGAAGATGTGCATTTAGGACTGAGACCAGGAAGCAGTTCTTTATGCATCTGGAATAAACTATCGAGACATGTAGTTGAAGCAGAAGCCAGGATGAGACATGGGGGTACCTTGGCTATTAGTTAAACAAATGAGCCTGATAGAATTGTCTCCACTGTTTCAACCACACAAAATGCCAGATTTCTCATTTATTGTTTAATGAACCCAACAAAAAAACGTGATGCCTTTTGCAATCTAGTAAAGGAAACCTGTTCTAACTTTTGTTTTAAGTCAGGTTTGGTTTTTAAAGCTTATTCTGTATACATAGTACTTTTCATAGTAAGCACACACTTTTTTCAAAGCAATTTGGTTATTTTATCATTCCTAGATTTTTTTGTTATTTTGTTATTTTGTACTTTTTGTTTTAATCTGTTATACAGTATAGTACATCTAACCTGGAAGAACTTAATACGAAGGCTGAGCAAGGCTGACATAAACTTGCACAATAAACATGAATGTATTATAAAGATATGTAATGAAGCTATGATATACAGGTGCTGGTCATAAAATTAGAATATCATGACAAAGTTCATTTATTTCAGTAATTCCATTCAAAAAGTGAAACTTGTATATTAGATTCATTCATTACACACAGACTGATGTATTTCAAATGTTTATTTCTTTTAATTTTGATGATTATAACTGACAACTAATGAAAGTCCCAAATTCAGTATCTCAAAACATTTGAATATTGTGAAAAGGTTCAATATTGAAGACACCTGGTGCCACACTCTAATCAGCTAATTAACTCAAAACACCTGCAAAAGCCTTTAAATGGTCTCTCAGTCGAGTTCTGTAGGCTACACAATCATGGGGAAGACTGCTGACTTGACAGTTGTCCAAAAGACGACCATTGACACCTTGCACAAGGAGGGCAAGACACAAAAGGTCATTGCTAAAGAGGCTGGCTGTTCACAGAGCTCTGTGTCCAAGCACATTAATAGAGAGGCGAAGGGAAGGACAAGATGTGGTAGAAAAAAGTGTACAAGCAATAGGGATAACCGCACCCTGGAGAGGATTGTGAAACAAAACCCATTCAAAACTGTGGGGGAGATTCACAAAGAGTGGACTGCAGCTGAAGTCAGTGCTTCAAGAACCACCACGCACAGACGTATGCAAGACATGGGTTTCAGCTGTCGCATTCCTTGTGTCAAGCCACTCTTGAACAAGAGACAGCATCAGAAATGTCTCGCCTGGGCTAAAGACAAAAAGGACTGGACTGCTGCTGAGTGGTCCAAAGTTATGTTCTCTGATGAAAGTAAATTTTGCATTTCCTTTGGAAATCAAGGTCCCAGAGTCTGGAGGAAGAGAGGAGAGGCACAGAATCCACGTTGCTTGAGGCCCAGTGTAAAGTTTCCACAGTCATTGGTCATCTGCTGGTGTTGGTCCATTGTGTTTTCTGAGGTTCAAGGTCAACGCAGCCGTCTACCAGGAAGTTTTAGAGCACTTCATGCTTCCTGCTGCTGACGAACTTTATGGAGATGCAGATTTCATTTTCCAACAGGACCTGGCACCTGCACACAGTGCCAAAGCTACCAGTACCTGGTTTAAGGACCATGGTATCCCTGTTCTTGATTGGCCAGCAAACTCGCCTGACCTTAACCCCACAGAAAATCTATGGGGTATTGTGAAGAGGAAGATGCAATATGCCAGACCTAACAATTCAGAAGAGCTGAAGGCCACTATCAGAGCAACATGGGCTCTCATAACACCTGAGCAGTGCCACAGACTGATCGACTCCATGCCACGCCGCATTGCTGCAGTAATCCAGGCCAAAGGAGCCCCAACTAAATATTGAGTGCTGTACATGCTCATACTTTTCATGTTCATACCTTTCAGTTGGCCAACATTTCTAAAAATCCTTTTTTTGCATTAGTCTTAATTGATATTCTAATTTTCTGAGATACTGAATTTGGGACTTTCATTAGTTGTCAGTTATAATCATCAAAATTAAAAGAAATAAACATTTGAAATACATCAGTCTGTGTGTAATGAATGAATCTAATATACAAGTTTCACTTTTTGAATGGAATTACTGAAATAAATCAACTTTGTCATGATATTATAATTTTATGACCAGCACCTGTACAAGTACATATATAATGTAGATTGAGTTTCCATCAACAGCAAGTGGTGACAGATAATGCAAATTCATCACCGTAGCTCCTCATTTTCTTTCTCCACTTTCCAACACCCAGTGGAAAACTTGCCCAGGTGTAACACCAAAATCGACATGGTGCCATGCTATGGGTTTATATGCCACACCTTGTCGTTAGTGGGATTCTGTAATTCGTGCAGCATCTAGGAGTAATCTAGCATTGGCCTGCACTTACAGCATTTGATAGGTAAATTAATTATTCAATATTAACTATGTGTGTGTGAGTAACAACAACATTTATTTATATAGCACATTTTCATACAAACAGTCGCTCAAAGTGCTTTACATATTAAAGAATAGAAAAATGAAAGACACAATTATAAAACAAAATAAATCAACATTAATTAACATCGAATAAGAGTAAGGTTCAATGGCCAGGGGGGACAGAAAAAACAAAAAAACTCCAGACGGCTGGAGAAAAAATAAAATCTGTAGGGATTCCAGACCATGAGACCGCCCAGTCCCCTCTAGAGTCCCCTCTGTTTAATGGACTGGTGCTTCATGGAGGATTAGTTACATACTTGAATCTGATACTTCTAGGATAGACTCAAGCCCTACTGTGACAATGAAAAGACTTAGGAAAATACGGCAAATGTCTTGAGATCACAACAATAAAACAATATTTGTGACAGCTATGAAAAATATATAAGCAACCATTGTTGGACACATTTGTGATTCTGTTCTTTTAGTCAGCCCCTCATCTGAAACAAGTTTTCTCATTCCCCATTTGAACTTAATCATTACTTACAAACCAGAGCATACATTAAGAACTCAAGATGCTGTCCTAAATATTTCAAGGACTCACAAAATAACTGAGAGGTTGAGCTTTTAGCTACAGGACCCCAAAGCTGTGGAATGATCTGCTCGTGTAAGAGAAGCCCCTTCAGTCTGTGCTTTTAAATCCAGGCTGAAGGCTTGACAATTTTAGTCTAGCATACCCTAAATAGAGCTGCATTTGCTTGTGAACCTCTCATAGCACTTGAAACCTGCACTCAGTGAAGACTTCTATACAAAAGTAAAATGAAAAGAACTAGTTCAATTACAGGGTGTCACAGCCATTTTACCCTCTATCCTCACAAGCCTTCCAGGTCCTGCTTCAGATGCTGCTGCCACCGTGCTTCATGATGGGAATGGTGTGCTTTTAGATAATTTAGAAATTCTGGCTTACGCCAAGGGCAATGTTTAGTATGATGGCCAAACAGCTCAATTTTGTTCTTATCAGACCATAGAACCTTCTTTCAGTTGACCTCAAAATTTCCAATGTACCTTCTGGCAAACTGTAGCCAAGATCTTTTGTGTTTTATCAACAGTGCCTTTCTGTTTACCACTGTCCCATGAAGCTGCGACTGCTGAAGCACCCGGGCAACAGTTACTGTCTGTACAATCTCACCTACAGTATCTTGGGCATTGCAGCTTCAGAGTTCTCAGAGGCCTCTTGGTGGCCTCTTTCACTAGTCTTCTTCTTGCATGATCACTCAGTTTTTGTGGAAGGCCTACTCTAAGGCAGATTTACAGCTGTGCCGTACTCTTCATTTCTTCATTATTGATTTAACTTTTAATACAAAGGATATTCAGTGACTTGGATATTTTCTTGTCCGCATCGCCTCACATGTGTTTTTTAGTTAAATTTTCACCGAGTTACTTGGAGTATTCTTTTGTCTTCATTTTGTAGGTTAGGCCTTGATACTGATGAGGCACAAGCTGGACCTCCAAGATAAGGTGTATTTATACTAGTGTACAGTCAAGTGAAACTCCAGACAGAAGATCTCCATTGAACTAATTCTGTCAATTTTAAAACCAATTGGCTGTACCATTGAAGAGTTACATGTTTCAGATTAAAGGGGGTGAATACTTATACAATAATTTATTTTGTGTTTTATGTTTGCAATTCTGCGGTGGGCTGGCGCCCTGCCTGGGGTTTGTTTCCTGCCTCGCGCCCTGTGTTGGCTGGGATTGGCTCCAGCAGACACCAGTGACCCTGTAGTTAGGATATAGCGGGTTGGATAATGGATGGATAGATGTTTGCAATTAATTTAGACTACTTTGCAGGGATCTGTTTAAACTTTAACATTAAACAGTGTTTTCTCTTGATTAGTTTCAAAAAAGCCAAAGCCACTGTGATTCAATATTGTGTAACAATAGGATGCAAAAAATTCCAAGGGGGTACTTTTTATAGACACTGTATATTCATACATGCTTTTTCATTTAACTGTTAGAATTAACACTGACACTGTCATTAACATTGCTGTCTCATAGTGCCAGAGTACTGTATAGTGGGGCAATCCATACAAATTATTCTACATTTCAGCCAGTTTAACCAGATACCATCACAAAGTATACAAGGAGACCAAATTAAGACATTACATTATGATATATTTATTTTGCTGTGACACTTTATAATAGAAACATATACTGTATATTAATAAAATTTCAGTTATTAATTAAAACCACACTTACAACTTTTTAGATTTCTTTTGTGACTTTGCATTTTACATAACCTGCTCTATACCATATTTGGCTAAAGAAGATGGTTCCATCTAGCACTTCTCCAAAGAGTGGAATAAGTGGATGATTCCAAGAATCTCAGCAAAGTAGTTTTCAATAGTGAAAAGAAACCGATACATAGAAGGCAGCAGTGGTGGGTTGGCAGGCTGTGATAGGGTTAAATAGCTTCCACCTAACAGTGTCTTAAGTGTCCAGATCAGAAGAAATCCACCTTGGCCCAGTCATCTAGGAAAGCCTGGCTTGCTGCTGGAAGAGGTGTGGGTGAGACCAGCAGGGGGTGCTTAACTTGGGGTCTGTGTGTGGATCCAAATGCCTCAGTGCAGTGACAGGGAAACTGTGTTGTACAAGTTGCTGCCATCCTTTGGCAAAGATGTACAACTGAGGTCCTGAGACTCTCATAAAAGTTCCCTGAACATCTTTCAAAAAGTTGACCACCTCATCTAGGTCATTCTGACCCATTAATCATTCCCTGTCCAATGCTGGCTAACTATCTCACCCCTCCATCCCCTAATAGCTTGTGAGTGGTCAGCAAAAAAGGCTTCTGTCATATCATCCAGATGCATGCTACATTACGGTAGTAGCTGAAATGGTTCTGGACTGTCTACGCAAAGTGTTTTGAGTAGGTTAGAAAAGCACTATATTATTAACATAATTATAATGAATTAAAACATGTTTTAAGACATTACCATTAAATAATAATGTGAAACATAAATCTACATGGTATTTCACAGACTGTACCATTGACTGATTGGTGTCTTACTCAGTGATGACAGGAAGCCATAGAGATTTTAGCTCCTGATAAATTGTGCCAAGCCCCTGATCTTTTCATTCGTGTTTTATGCATATTTATTTATCCAACAAACTTAAAACCCAAAAAATACTCTGTATGTATATCGGTACATTTGCAATCCCAAGGGGGATATCCCTCAGCTTTTAAACCTAGATACCCAGGGCTGCAAACACTTTGGTTTTACTGTAATTTACAAAATCAATCAAATAAATGAAAAAAGAAAGAAAAAGAAACGGGAAACCACCACCAGCTAACTGAATCAAAACATGGCTCTCTTTGGCTTCTGAAGGCGGGTAACAATACTGATTGCTTTTGTGAAGGTTAAGCTTTGGGTTTTATAATTTCAGTCCAGCCACAGTCTTCCTGGACGCTACAACTTCTCTGCATGTGTGCATTACTGCCAAAGATGACAGTAATTTACAAATGTAGACCGATTATGTTTGTATGATCTCTGTATAGACTCCAGCCTCTGTCACCCGTGACAGGCTGACGCAGATTTGATAATTAATGAAAAGTATTATCCAGGTACACGTTGCCGCACCCACCACAAGACAAACCACCTCAGATTGGGACCCGAGTGCAGCCATGCGACAGGTGACACCTCAGCGCCGCACTATTCAGATGGAATGGAACACTGTGAGGTTTTTTATGGTGGCTGCAGTGCCAATTCCGCCACCAGAACGTAGTTTATTTTAATAATCTGTACACATCTACATATTTGTATCAATATAGTACATGCTATTTATACAGTGGCGTGAAAAACTATTTGCCCCCTTCCTGATTTCTTATTCTTTTGCATGTTATTTGCAGTTATTAGGTTCAGGCGGCAATTACTTTTTCACACAGGGCCATGTAGGTTTGGATTTTTTTTCTCCCTAAATAATAAAAACCATCATTTAAAAACTGCATTTTGTGTTTAGTTGTGTTATATTTGACTAATGGTTAAATGTGTTTGATGATAAGAAACATTCTGTGTGACAAACATGCAAAAGAATAAGAAATCAGGAAGGGGGCAAATAGTTTTTCACACCACAGTAGTTCGGTATTTCGTGTTTTTGAGTATACTAAATTATGTACATGGATTCAGCTCTCTTTGATTCTTAACTAAAGTTCACTATACAAGAATATTTTGAATAGTGAGATTTCGCATGTCAAAAACATGTTTTAGGTGTAAAACTGTAGAAAACGTTGAAAAATGATAACATAATGAGGTGGGTATTTTGAGTATTAGGAAGCCATCCATCAGACCACCCCAAAAGGTATACTACGGCATGTTTCACTTTATCTGCCAATTCATTTTCTTAACCAATGGCCAAAATCAAGGCGAGCTGGGGCAGCAACGAGCTCGTGGCACGAATTAGATCTACACATAACGGTAAGCTAGGGTGCCCAGTTGCGCGCATAATAAAGTATAGGTTTTCAAAGGCAATGTTGTTTACTGCTGTAGTCGCCTGTATGTAGCTGAAGAATGGTTGTCTTGTCCTAATGAACCCTAGGGCGCATTCTTATATTCACCTTTTCATATTCAGAGCTCTGGAGTCATCTGGGTGTCTAATCGAGGCGTTGCTTCGTTTTGGGAGGGCGGCTAACATCTTAACCAGCTGAGTAAAATTTGACAAACCCTATAGAAAGAAATTGAGTATAATAGAAAAAATAATTGAATCCCCGCCCTTCAAATACAACATTAATCGAAGAATTGCGTTTTAATTGGTAGCAAGTCATGCCGTCATAACTGCATGCATCAAAGGCTTCATATTACATCCAATGTCCTAATAACCTAATTTCACTGGACGTTTTCGTGTGCAAGTCAATTTTGGCCTACATCTCCTGCCGTACTTTAACTTTTAGCCCTCATTCTAGTTACATTTAATTTTACGCATGCGTAATTGCCTTGTAAACAAGGAACGGCACAAAGGCCGACGAAATTAAAATCGTGAAAAAATATTGGAAAATAATTCTTCGTAATTTTATTTAATGGGGAAATGCCAATAAATCATACCGGTGTATAGTAAAATGTAAATTAATAAGAGTTTGCTTTGTTTATATCCGTTCTTCTTACTGTGTTTGCCTGGATAGCTCCGGACAGAACCGGTCAGCTCCAGTTTTCCGCAGCTGCGCAGTGGGTGTAAACAGGAAGAGACTGTGTGGCTGGAAGGCACACGGACGATAGAGAGACGAAAAATATTCTACACTTAAATAATAATAAGAGCGAACGGTCGTGAAGAATAATAATATTAGACGAAGATTTCGAATTATGCGACTTTGATACATTTAGATGTTAAGAATATTATTTTTGCTAAAACTATCCGCAGTAGGTCGTCGAGTAATTTCTTTAACAGTACATTTTCTGCTTGGCGGGCTGCACAGAGGTTTTATTTACAGCTAAGCAAGTGACCGCCGATCTTTTAGAATACTCGTCATTTTATTAGATCAGCTTTAATTAATTATTTCACCATTATGCCTGTTTAAAATCCGATTCGTGTTTGCTGTTTCAATAAATACCGTGTTTGAGACATACGATTCGTTACATTTAGACAACCAGTATAATTAAAGAAATGGTTCAGAAGGAGAAACAAGGTGAAACAAAAGCACCAGAAGAGGACAAGAATCCAGCATCAGCTGAAGCTACAGCAGAAAACACAGAAGTCGCGGCCGGAGTAGAAAACGAGAGTGTGTGTCTGGGGAAGTTCATCACCGGTGTGGTGGAAGGTAAGCAATGATGTGTTTAATATTCTAACAAAGAAAAGTTTCTAAGATCTGCGTCTTTGCAAAAAAAAAAATAAATAAATAAAAAAAGGTCCGTGTGTGTGGTCTTCAGTGTCTTTGTCGTTGCTGTATTTTCAGCCATTTTTAAACAGATGTGCTTCTTGCTGTTCGTTACTAAGGAAGCAAAATTTAACAGGTCACTATGTACCGATTTGGAAAGAAGAGTGAAGTAGGTACTTAATTAACAGTGTACAAGGAACATCTGGTAATGTATGCTGTATTTTCCAAGTGTTAAAAGTTCCGATGAAACCATATTTTAAATTTTGAAGGTTGCGGCAGATTTTTAAAATCACAACACTAGTGTCTTTAATGGAAGGTAGTTATGACGTTGGAATGGTTTGTTGGAGCTTGCTAGTACAAGAAAAGGTCGTGTATTCATTCTTACAGTTCCAGCCTCCAGTATGCATCCTAAGCGGCCAGCTTACAGCCTTTTATATTTTTTACATCAATCTTACCTTGACCACACAGACTCTTTTTAAGCTCAATGGATTTGTACATTTATTTTTCTGCATCTTTTGTTCAAAGTTATTTACAAAACACAAAAGCGTGACTTTGCCACCGAACATGCGCGCTGTTTGTAATATGTACATTTAACGTAATTCAGTGTCGGCAATGTGTTTGAACAGGAATGTAAACTCTATCTCATTCCAGGAACTTTTTCTATTATCAGTCAAGTTACTAATTATAATGGGACGTATTGTGTTGTCTTAATTTCAATCGATTTTCATTTAATCGTTTTCTTGACGAAAAAAACACAAGATGATCAGGATATTATTTGCATCTGTGTCTTTCATACAGCATCTATCTCAATAAAATATGTAAAAAGGAAGATCATCATCAGAGAATTACTAATCCGCGCAAGTCCAGAAAATATTTGGATGGTTATCCTAGAAACAAGAAAATCAGTTCTGGAAATGACATATGTGGCCGAAGGAGACAAAACAAGTCACAGAATTAAATAATGCGTTTAATGTATAGCTAAGTAGGCGGTTGGTTAGACTAAAAAATAGCGGCTCTCAAAGTGTCTGTGACTCCTGAGTTAGTTGGTCATCCATTGGCATGGTTTGTACCTCATTATTGTTTGAATGGATGTTAAGGAAAAATAATTAAGCAAGTCACTCATAATTAAGCATTATGTTAAATGAACGTTAACCTCTGCTGCCTCCCCGGGATCTGAGTTTGACAACATCTAATTAGAGCAACAGTGGGATTACTGCAGTTGTTGCGTTCATGTACAAGTAAGGTTTTCACAGTACACATGACAATAATGACCCTATATTTGCCTATATATTTTTGAAATCATGTCCTCCATCTCCTTCACTGTTCCTTTTTAGTTAATTTGTGTGTGTGTGTGTGTGCGCTCATCACTTTTATATTTTGTTTATGTAACTTTTTTGCAGTGCTAGAATAGCAGAATAATACACATTTTTTCTAATGTAGCTATTCAGTATATGACCTATATGCATGTCTTTTAAAGGTCAAGACCTTCTGTTTTCAGGTTGATTGGAATATTGTATTATTTCTTATTTGGCAGACACCTTTATCCAAGGCAAGTTGCAGCATTTGAGAAACACATTTCTTTTGTTTTTCCAATTGAAGCACTGGAAGTTAAAGTGATTACACAGTGTCAATAGCATGATTTGAACCCTCAGGGTTTATAGTCTAAAGCCTTAACCACTATACCACACTTGTCTGCCTTTTGTATTATATTTTGTTACGGCAGTGTTTGATGTAGATCTCCAAAATCAAGTTGTCCTATTTCTTTGAATATTTTGTGTATTACATTTTAGGGTTCATAATCAAATTTATTTGTCATTTGTAAAAAGTGCATTGGAATTCTTGTGCACTTGAACAAATAACATTCATCCATTAATTTAGATAGGAGTTACGTATATTGCTTTGGTGTTCTCTGGTATAGGTTGTGCATCTATAGTTGGTGTTTATATTTTACAATTATTTTTATTGATGTATTTATTCATTTATTGCTGCTGACTAGTGGCATTGTTTTATTTAGTGACTAATAAAATACCCACGCTTCGCAGCGGCGAAGTACTGCATTAAAATTTTTATTAAGAAGAAAATTAAACCTTTTTAAACTGAGGGAAATATGGCAATAATTATTTGTTAAGGATCTCTTTGTATACCATGTTGTCAGTTCAGCCTTCCAGTTGTAACCTGACCAGGCTGTGCGCTGAGCTTACTCTTGAGCATGTAACTTACAGTTGGCCATGTAAACAGTAATTTTGTCTCAAATCTCACAGCTTGGATAGCTGCTGTCATAATCGGTTTGAGTTTCATGATTTGTTTCAATTACAACGGTATTTGCAGGATTTGTTGTGTTGAAGTGACATTCGGCATCTGTCAAGCGTTGTAAGCACACAACCGGTTTCATTGATGAAATCGCATCCAGCTTTTGAGAGTTTAAACATTGATAAACATCAAAGAGTCCACTACTGAAATCGTCACCTGTGAATCTAAGATGTTTAAGAGGCATTGGCAGTTGTTGAAAGGTGTAAAATATTTGACCATTTCGGTAAATTTGAAAGCGACAACCGAACAATTCAGCGGGCAGCCATCAACTCACATGCAGAACCATAGGTGAAGGGCTTAAGCATTTCACTCTTCTAGTGCTCCTGTGTAGTATAATTATCTCCTGTACCGTCATCAGTCCACACCTTAAACCTGTCCCAGTCATTCAATATATAAGACACAATGTTCCTCTGGATATCAAGAGTGAGCCTGATATGGCCGTGCAATATGTAACAAAGAGAATGGAAAAGGTAGGTGCCATCTCCGGGCATGGAAACCACTCGGTAAGTGACAGTTCTTTGATCGATAGTGATCACCTTGATGGACATGGTAATGGGGGTTGGAATGATAAAGGAAATGGGTACCTGAGCAATGTAAAGTAAGTCTAAAATACCTATACAATAACTATAATTGTAATAAACAAACAATAAAACAGCGGAGAAGCCGTGGATTAAGCAAAAAGGCTGTAGTTATCAGTAGGGAGACGTGAATCCCGTGGCGAAGCAAGCAAGGAAGGGAATGTAGAGACTGGAGCGACGGACGGTCTTATATAGGCAGGCATCCAACAACGTCATACGGTGACCGAGCTGCAGGCTAAGGACGTATATATGTACGTAAGTAGGATTCAGTTAGCGTTGGGAACCCGTGTACCAAATTTCTTGAAGATGGGCCCATAAGCAACAAAGACTGTTGAAAAGTTCGATATGGCGGCTGACAGTGACATCATACCACCGAAATAAGTACGTACATTGGTTTCGGTTAGTGCAGGGAAGCCGCCTACCAAATTTCAAGAAGATCGGGCCATAAATAAGAAAGTTCAACATGTCGGACGTTGTTGACCGTTATGACCATTATGCGTAGAATTTCGAAATGAAACCTGCTTAACTGTTGTAAGTAATCTGTAAGGAATGAGCCTGCCAAATTTCAGCCTTCTACCTACACGGGAAGTTGGAGAATTAGTGACGTTGGAAAGTTTAATATGGCGGCCGACAGTGGCGTCATACCACCGAAATAAGTATGCACATCGGTTTTGGTTAGCGCAGGGAAGCCACCTACCAAATTTCGTGAAGATGGGGTCAGCCTTCTACCTACACGGGAAGTTGGAAAATTGGTGACGTTGGAAAGTTCAATATGGCAGCCGACAGTGGCGTCATACCATCGAAATAAGTAAGTACATCGGTTTCGGTTAGCGCAGGGAAGCCTACCAAATTTCGTGAAGATGGGGCCATAAATAAGAAAGTTCAACATGGTGTGCGTTGTCGACCGTTATCGACCGTTGTGACCGTTACGTGTAGAATTTCAAAATGAAACCTGCTTAACTTTTGTAAGTAAGCTGTAAGGAATAAGCCTGCCTAATTTCAGCTTTCTGCCTACATGGGAAGTTTGTGAATTAGTGATAAGTGAGTGAGTGAGGGCTTTGCCTTTTATTAGTATAGATCTACAGTTCTGCTACATTTTTGCTGTTTCTGTGTCATGCAGAATTAGGTACAGAAGGAACTGATGTTAATGCAGGAGTTTTTATTCAAATCTGTTTTTTCAGAACTTATTTTCTGTTTGGCTGTCAATGTCTAGATTAACATTTTTGCCTCCATCTTAGTCTTCTCCGTTCTTCCATCTTGTTGCAAGTGGAATTGAAAGCATAGAAATCTTAGTCTTCTCCATTCTTCCATCTCGTTGCAAATGGAATTGAATGCGTAGAAATTGCATGCAGGCTATATTGTAAAGTTTTCCTAAACATCTCTTTGAAAGCTCCATTTTTGCATTGCTTTTCTTGTGTACATTAGGTACCTGTCCACATTACTAAATAATTTGATATCTCAATTCTAAGTGAAGTTTGGCTCCTTTATATTGCTAGCTAATATATCTGCATTTCCTTTTGCTATATGTCATGACATATTGAATTTTATGGTGACATAGCATGGTGGAACTGTGGATCAAATTCAGTTATGTTTATTTTTGTATAGCATTCTTCACTGAGTATGGGCACCAAGCACTAATGCAGCTTGAGATTAAACCCTTTTCTTTGTTGTTTTTATTGTGAAGTTGGCATGTTCTTTCTGAGTCTGTGTGTTTTTTTTTTTTTTCTTATTGTGCTTGGTTTTTCTTCCCACATTCTCAAAAAATGCTGTTCAGATTAATTGGTAATTCCAAATTTGGGCCTGTGTTACCGGTTTACATTTGTGGGCCCTAGGGTTGATAGGCATCCTTTTGTAATGTGAAAGTCTTCTGCCTTGTGCCTAGGGTAGCCTGGTTTCATCCCCCTGCTAATTCTGCATTTGGTTAACCAGTTTTGAGAATTTTGTGTAACAAAATATGACTTAACAGCATAACTAGTAACAGTTTTAATAATTTATTATGTTAACAATTATTAATAATAAATGTTTTAGTATTTACTAATATTAATCAACAATGCCCGTTTGGACTATTTTTTATTAAGATCCGTGGGAAGAAATGTGCTTTTGCTGGTTGCAGTTTTTTGTTTTTGTCTTAACAACAACTTATTGTTTTGGGCTGTTTTTCAGGCTGTGTTTATATTAACTTTTAATCTTATGTTGTCATTTAAAATTGTATTCTGTGCTTCGCTTTTTACATGTTAATGCAACTTTTTTTCTTAATGCTGCACTTTATTTTCTCTCATTTAACATTTTCCTACATTTTACATTATTTGGATTTTGAGTGGTGGTGATAATTGGTTTTGCAGAAGGAATATTTATTTTGAGAAAAAAAATAAGTTTTTGTTATACTTAAATAAAGTCGAAGTAATCATCACAAACATGTATACATTTGCCTTACAAAATTCTGTTCTAAAGTTGTGTTTTCTATAAATGAAAAAATATATAGGTTGCAAGTCCTTTTATTTTACAACAAACCATATGGGGCTAGTGACTGCCATGGAAAATAAAAGCATAAAAGTTTAACAAATACAGTGGTGTGAAAAACTATTTGCCCCCTTCCTGATTTCTTATTCTTTTGCATGTTTGTCACACAAAATGTTTCTGATCATCAAACACATTTAACCATTAGTCAAATATAACACAAGTAAACACAAAATGCAGTGATGGTTTTTATTATTTAGGGAGAAAAAAAATCCAAACCTACAAGGCCCTGTGTGAAAAGGTAATTGCCCCCTTGTTAAAAAATAACCTAACTGTGGTGTATCACACCTGAGTTCAATTTCCGTAGCCACCCCCAGGCCTGATTACTGCCACACCTGTTTCAATCAAGAAATCACTTAAATAGGAGCTGCCTGACACAGAGAAGTAGACCAAAAGCACCTCAAAAGCTAGACATCATGCCAAGATCCAAAAAAATTCAGGAACAAATGAGAACAGAAGTAATTGAGATATATCAGTCTGGTAAAGGTTATAAAGCCATTTCTAAAGCTTTGGGATTCTAGCGAACCACAGTGAGAGCCATTATCCACAAATGGCAAAAACATGGAACAGTGGTGAACCTTCCCAGGAGTGGCTGGCCGACCAAAATTACCCCAAGAGCAGAGACGACTCATCCGAGAGGTCACAAAAGACCCCAGGACAACGTCTAAAGAACTGCAGGCCTCGCTTGCCTCAATTAAGGTCAGTGTTCACGACTCCACCATAAGAAAGAGACTGGGCAAAAACGGCCTGCATGGCAGATTTCCAAGACGCAAACCACTGTTACGCAAAAAGAACATTAGGGCTCGTCTAAATTTTGCTAAGAAACATCTCAATGATTGCCAAGACTTTTGGGAAAATACCTTGTGGACTGATGAGACAAAAGTTGAACTTTTTGGAAGGCAAATGTCCGTTACATCTGGCGTAAAAGGAACACAGCATTTCAGAAAAAGAACATCATACCAACAGTAAAATATGGTGGTGGTAGTGTGATGGTCTGGGGTTGTTTTGCTGCTTCAGGACCTGGAAGGCTTGCTGTGATAGATGGAACCATGAATTCTACTGTCTACCAAAAAATCCTGAAGGAGAATGTCCGCCATCTGTTCGTCAACTCAAGCTGAAGCGATCTTGGGTGCTGCAACAGGACAATGACCCAAAACACACCAGCAAATCCACCACTGAATGGCCGAAGAAAAACAAAATGAAGACTTTGGAGTGGCCTAGTCAAAGTCCTGACCTGAATCCAATTGAGATGCTATGCCATGACTTTAAAAAGGCGGTTCATGCTAGAAAACCCTCAAATAAAGCTGAATTACAACAATTCTGCAAAGATGAGTGAGCCAATATTTTTCCAGAGCGCTGTAAAAGACTCATTGCAAGTTATCGCAAGCGCTTGATTGCAGTTATTGCTGCTAAGGGTGGCCCAACCAGTTATTAGGTTGAGGGGGCAATTACTTTTTCACACATGGCCTTGTAGGTTTGGATTTTTTTTCTCCCAAAATAATAAAAACCATCTTTTTAAAACTGCATTTTGTGTTTACTTGTGTTATATTTGACTAATGGTTAAATGTGTTTGATGATCAGAAACATTTTGTGTGACAAACATGCAAAAGAATAAGAAATCAGGAAGGGGGCAAATAGTTTTTAACACCACTGTATATACATTTTTCGAGGCAAGAAAGTTGTTGTAAATTATTGTTGAATATTGATGTGGATCTTGCGGTTACACACACATTGTAAAATAGCTTATAAATGCTATTCTTAAAGAAGATGAGCTGTGCACGCTATCTCAATGCTATTCCTCTTCCGCAATAACTTTTCACCCTCCTTGGGGCATGGTTTCCTCCCAGAAGACTAAATCGCTGTGAACTGTTTATGCTTCATTGTTTTTGTTGATATACTTTCATATTTATGTGAGAACTTACAGAAGCATATAGACAACAAATTCTTAGAAAAATAGTTTGAGGAATATGTAATAAAATCATTATTTCCAGATCCTTTTGTTGTGATAAACGTGCATTGGAAATTTTTGGACACTTAAAGAGGACATATTGGACAATTTTTAATGTGTTTATTTTCTGTTTGAACCCCATGCACCATAACATTCATTATAAATTCACTGTCATTTTTAAAATTTGTTCAAAATGCTGAACTTTAGAACAAAATTTCTTTTGGCAAATGTGTGTGTGTGTGTGTATATATGTATATGTATATATGTATGTATATATATATATACTGTGTGCACAATTATTAGGCAAGTGAGTATTTTGACCATATCATCATTTTTAATGCGTATATTCCAACTCCAAGCTGTATTAACTTGAATGCTTATTGGATTTAAGCACGTCGGGTGATGTGTATTTGTGTAATGAGGGAGGGTGTGGCCTAAGGAGATCAACACCCTATATCAAGGTGTGCAGAATTATTAGGCAGCTAGCTTTCCTCAGGCAAAATGGGCCAAAAAAGAGATTTAACTGACTCTGAAAAGTCAAAAATTGTAAAAAGTCTTTCAGAGGGATGCAGCACTTTTGGAATTGCTAAGATATTGGTGTGTGATCACAGAACCATCAAACATTTTGTTGCAAATAGTCAACAGGGTCGCAAGAAACGTGTTGAGAACAAAAGACGCAAATTAGCTGCCAAAGATTTGAGAAGAATCAAACGTGAAGCTACCAGGAACCCATTATCCTCCAGTACTTTCATATTCCAGAGCTGCAACCTACCTGGAGTGCCCAGAAGTACAAGGTGTTCAGTGCTCAAAGACATGGCCAAGGTAAGGAGGGCTGAAACCCAACCACCACTGAACAAGAAACATAAGTTGAAACGTCAAAACTGGGCCAAGAAATATCTGAAGACAGATTTTTTTCAAAGGTTTTATGGACCGATGAGATGAGAGTGACTCTTGATGGACCAGATGGATGGACCTGTGGATCAGTAATGGGCACAGAGCTCCACTCCAACGTGGAGGTGGGGTACTGGTATGAGCTGGTATTTTTAAAGATGAGCTAGTTGGACCTTTTGCATTGAAGATGAACTCAAAATCAACTCCCAAACCTACTGCCAGTTTTTCAAGACACTTTCTTCAAACAGTGATACAGGAAAAGACCATGATTTTTATGCAGGCCAATGCTCCATCACTTGCATCGAAGTTCTCCACTGCGTGGCCAGCCAGTAAAGGCCTTAAAGATGAAGGAATAATGACATGGCCCCCCTTCCTCATCTGACCTAAACCCTATCGAGAACTTGTGGGCACTTCTTAAACGCTAGATTTACGGGGAAGAAAAACAATACACCTCTCTGAAGAGTGTCTGGGAGACTGTAGTCATTGCTCCACAAAAAGCTGATCGTCAACAGATCAAGAAACTGACAGACTCCATGAATGGAAAGGCTTATGACTGTTATTGGAAAGAAGGGTGGCTATATTGGTCATTGATTGATTGATTTATTTTTTTTGAAATGTCAGAGATGTTTATTTGTAAATTTTGAGGTGTTTGTTTATTATTCTCACTATAACAGATGAAAATAAATAAGTGAGATGGGAAAATTTTCATTTTTCCTTTAGTTGCATAATAAATCTGCACACTAATAGTTGCCTAATAATTGTGCACATATGTATTCCCCTGATGATGATCACACTCACATTTCCGTTGTGAAACATTCAGGTTTCAGGTTTATTAACATTTTGGATTGACTGATAGCACTGTGTTTGTTACATATTAAAATTAATCCTCAAAAATACAACTTGCCTAATAATTCTGCACTCCCTGTATATATATTATACTAGCAAAATACCCGCGCTTCGCAGTGGCAAAGTACTGCCTTGAAATTTTTATTAAGAAGAAAAGTAAACCTTTTTAAACTGAGGGAAAATATGGCAATAATTATTTGTTAAGGATCTCTTTGTATGCCACCTTGTCAGTTCGGCCCCCCAATTACAATATGACCAAGTTGTGCGCTGAGCTTACTCTTGAGCATGCAACGTACAGTTGGCCGTGTGAACAGTAATCTTGTTTCAAATCTCACAGCTTGGATTGCTGCTGTCATAATCGGTTTGAGTTTCATGATTTGTTTCAATTACGACAGTATTTGTAGGACTTGTGTTGAAGAGACATTCAGCATCTGTCAAACGTTGTAAGCATGCAACCGGTTTCATCAATAACTTCACATCCAGCTTTTGAGAGTTTAAACATTCATAAACATCAAAGTGTCCACTACTGAAATCGTCACCTGTGAATCTAAGATGTTTAAGAGTCATTGGTGGTTGTCCAAAGTTGTAAAATATTTGGCCATTTCGGTACACTTGAAAGCAACAACCAAACAATTCAGCGGCAGCCATCAACTCACATGCAGAACCATAAGTGAAGGGCTTAAGCATTTCACTCTTATAGTGCTCCTGTGTAGTATAATTATCTCCTGTACCGTCATCAGTCCACACCTTGAACCTGTCCCGGTCATTCAATACATAAGACACAATGTTCCTCCGGATATCAAGAGTGAGCCTGATATGGCCGTGCAATATATAACACAGAGAATGGAAAAGGCAGGCGCCATCTCCCGGCATGGAAACCACTCGGTAAGTGACAGTTCTTTGATCGATGGTGATCACCTCGATAGACATGTTAATGGGGGTACAGTTGGAACAATAAAGGAAATTGGTACCTGAACAATGTAAACTAAGTCTAAAATACCTACACAATAACTATAAGTGTAATAAATGAATAATAAAACAGCGGTGAAGCCGTGGATTAAATAAAAAGGCTGCAGTTATCAGCAGGGAGACGTGAATACCGTGGCGAAGCGAGGAAGGAAATGAAGAGACCGGATTGACGGACGGCCTTATTTAGGCAGGCAGCCAACAATGTGGGAAGCGTGGGGATGGGGGACCCAACGCTGCCTCACACAGTGACTGAGCTGCAGGCCATGGACATATATATGTACGTAAGTAGGATTCAGTTAGCATTGGGAACTTGAAGATGGGCCCATAGGTAACAGTGGATCTCCATTTAGCATGAAACCACTTAAACTGTTACTGAGAAATTTTTAAATGCTGGACGTATTGTTTAAAATAGTTTTTTGCCCCCCAACAATAAAGTGGTAGCACAGTTAAAAATATTTGTTTCACTGTTTTTGTAATACAGTAAAATATAGATATTCAAATAATTATGCAGTAATAAGTAAGAGTAGGTTTTGTATGTTTCAAGTTGAAGTTAGGTGTTCATAAGCACAGTGTATATATGTATCACATATATATTGCATATATATATATATATATATTGCATATATATATATATATATATATATACACACACACAGTGCATCCGGAAAGTATTCACAGCGCATCTCTTTTTCCACATTTTGTTATGTTACAGCCTTATTCCAAAATGGATTAAATTCATTTTTCCTCAAAATTCTACGCACAACACCCCATAATGACAATGTGAAAAAAGTTCACTTGAGGTTTTTGCAAATTTATTAAAAGTAAAAAAACTGAGAAATCACATGTACATAAGTATTCACAGCCTTTGCTCAATACTTTGTAGGTGCACCTTTGGCAGCAATTACAGCCTCAAGTCTTTTTGAATATGATGCCACAAGCTTGGCACACCTATCCTTGGCCAGTTTCGCCCATTACTCTTTGCAGCACCTCTCAGGCTCCATCAGGTTGGATGGGAAGTTTCGGTGTACACCCATTTTAAGATCTCTCCAGAGATGTTTAATCGGATTCAAGTCTGGGCTCTGGCTGGGCCACTCAAGGACATTCACAGAGTTGTCTTGAAGCCACTCCTTTGATATCTTGGCTGTGTGCTTAGGGTCTTTGTCCTGCTGAAAGATGAACTGTCGCCCCAGTCCGAGGTCAAGAGCGCTCTGGAGCAGGTTTTCATCCAGGATGTCTCTGTACATTGCTGCAGTCATCTTTCCCTTTATCCTGACTAGTCTCCCAGTTCCTGCTGCTGAAAAACATCCCTACAGCATGATGCTGCCACCACCTTGCTTCACTGTAGGGATGGTATTGGCCTGGTGATGAGCGGTGCCTGGTTTCCACCAAACATGACTCCTGGCATTCACACCACAGAGTTCAATCTTTGTCTCATCAGACCAGAGAATTTTGTTTCTCATGGTCTGAGAGTCCTACAGGTGCCTTTTGGCAAATTCCAGGCTGGCTGCCATGTGCCTTTTACTAAGGAGTAACTTCCGTCTGGCCTCTCTACCATACAGGCCTGATTGGTGGATTGCTGCAGAGATGGTTGTCCTTCTGGAATGTTCTCCTCTTTCAACAGAGGACCTCTGGAGCTCAGACAGAGTGACCATCGGGTTCTTGGTCACCTCCTTGACTAAGGCCCTTCTCCCCTGATCACTCAGTTTAGATAGCCCGCTAGCTCTAGGAAGAGTCCTGGTGGTTTCGAACTTCTTCCACTTACGGATGATGAAGGCCACTGTGCTCCTTGGAACCTTCAAAGCAGCAGAAATTTTTCTGTAACCTTCCCCAGATTTGTGCCTTGAGACAATTCTGTCTCGGAGGTCTACAGACAATTCTTTTGACTTCATGCTTGGTTTGTGCTCTGACATGGACTGTCGACTGTGGGACCTTCTATAGACAGGTGTGTGCCTTTCCAAATCATGTCCAATCAACTGAATTTACCACAGGTGGACTCCAATTAAGCTGCAGAAACATCTCAAGGATGATCAGGGGAAACAGGATGCACCTGAGCTCAATTTTGAGCTTCATGGCAAAGACTGTGAATACTTATGTACATGTGCTTTCTCAATATTTTTATTTTTAATAAATTTGTAAAAACCTCAAATAACCTTTTTTCACATTGTCATTATGGGGTGTTGTGTGTAGAATTTTGAGGAAAAAAATGAATTTAATCCAATTTGGAATAAGGCTGTAACATAACAAAATGTTGGAAAGTGATGCGCTGTGAATACTTTCTGGATGCACTGTGTGTATATACACACAAATATATACATATATTAATACAGTGGTACCTCAGTAAACATCCTTAATCTGTTCCAGATCATTTGACTTATACCAAACAGGATATATACCAAACAAATTTTTCCCATAAGAAATAAAGGTAAAATGATTAATCCGTTCCCATGAAAAAAAATCCTATTGTTATTGGCATATTATACATTGATGTTTGTATAAAATAATTTAAACACTGCTTAATACTAAAATGCATAAATACAAAAGCAATTAGATGAAATAAATTAAAATTTAACCTAACTTTACTTTTTAATGACGTCTTTGTTTTTCACAATCGTAGATAACGTTGTTCTTGGCATATGGTATGCAGCAGCCAAGTTCCGGATACGCATGTCACCTTCATACTTTTCAACAAGCAATTCAAATTTACATGAAACAAACACAAAATCACGTGAAAATTCACATATAGTTATAGCACGGGTTGTTCACTGAATGCTAGCAACTGGTGTACTGATGCCCGTGGGCAGTCGTGGCTTTGTCTCGAGAGAGGTAAACAAGGGTAGTGCACGATGTTCTGGCACGCCAGTTGTATTCAAAGCAAAATTTTTCGCGTCCAAACAGGACGTATACCAAGTTGGACTTATTCCAAAGCGGATGTATACCAAGGTACCACTGTGTGTGTGTGTGTGTGTGTATATATATACACGCACGCACACACACAACAAAATACCGCGCTTCGGCGAAGTACTGCCTTAAAATTTTTATTAAGAAGAAAAGTAAACCTTTTTAAACTGAGGGAAATTATGCCAATAATTATTTGTTAAGGATCTCTTGAGCATGCAACGTACAGATGGCCGTATGAAAAGCAATCTTGCCTCAAATCTCACAGCTTGGATTGCTGCTGTCATAATCAGTTTGAGTTTCGTGGTTTGTTTCAGTTACGTTAGTATTTGCAGGACTTGTTGTGTTGAAGTGAAATTCGGCATATATCACTATATCTACAGAATACAATATATGCAGTTGGCAACACACAAAAATATGTATTTCATTATTATTAATACCAAGTATTACACTAAGGAAAATTATTGTCAGCAGTTTTGGAATAATTATGTACCCCAAATTCAGATCTAGAAGTCGCAGGTGGTTACTGGAGGTCAAAATAGAACACTGTTCATGTGGTTGTGCTGCAGGTTTGAGTAAGAAACCAGTATTGTTCGACTCGCTCCAGTAAAAATCAGACAGGTTTGATTTTGCTTTTAGTCATATGATAGGGCTCAGTGTGCAAGATACACCCAATGAATGCTCATTAGGAAGTACAGTGCATATAATGTAACTATGAGGAATAAGGAAGGTGGGTGTTTTGAACTTCTAAAATCAAATGAGAGGCCTATTTGTCTGATGCTTTGTGTTTTAGTTATCACAATAGAATGGAGAAAAGAATAAAGGGAAGAGATTGTGGCTCCGTCAGGTAGCATGTTAGTGGTTGTCAGAAAAAGGGTAAAGCTAACAATACTGTAGAAATGTGAAACTCTTCTGGAAACTCATCCTGCATTTTTGTAATTTGACATGCCCAGCAATATATATAGTTATGTAAATTACCATTATCTGCTAATGAGATCACCAACTGCTTTTGTCTGGCAACTAAACTAGAAGCCATGTGGTGTGTCATTGGTTTTTCTAATAGGATAATTCAGATGTATAGTAAGTTTCACAAGGATCAGTGTATCTTAAGATCACATGAAATATTAATGTAAATTATGAATGCCAGGGCTTCATTTCTCAACACACACTTCAACCAAAAGTACTTTGACTTGGCCCATGAAAACTATGCATCACTGTTTTTATTTTAACAATTAATGGTCTATGGTTTTGTATTGGTTGATTTTGCACGTCTTGATATGTATTTTGTTGTCGCACCTATTTTATAAGTTAAAGAATGTGTCCTGTTTTTTCAGCCACCCTTTTGGATTTAATGATTAGTACCTTAATAAAAAGTTTACATTATAGGAAGGACTCTGGATTCAGTTTCAGCCAACCAATATAATCATGTGTCAAGATCAGACATACTGTATTTGTATAAACAGTCTTATTCGTCTTTCATTAAGTGGTAGCATTATTTAGTAAAAGAGGAGGAGTATGAGGTTTTGAGTGAATGCTCTTTATGAGAGTTGATAAACTCCTGCATATGAAATATTCATTTCAGAGATCAGTACCACTTTAATATGCTTTGTTATGTGAAGTCTCCCACAGACTTCTCTGCTTATTTTCACTAGAAAAGTGGACTTTCTATCTCCTGGTAGTCCCATCCCTTCCGAGGATAAAAACATTTATGTTGCTTCAATAAACCCCAGCTTTCAGCATATGCACTTTGTAGAATATTTTTATTGCAGTCCTTACAAATGTTATGCAGTGAGCCTAGCAGAGTTTATTTTTGACTCCTGCTGGAAATTCCCAGTTAATTTGTTTTTTAGCTTCTGTAAATCCTTTCTTTTATTTTTTTCTTTCCATGGCACAGAACACTGGAATCTTGGGCAGATACATTCTGAAGGGAGACTCTGGTGTAGGTGGGGATCTGACTGGAGGGTGGTCTGCATCAGGATTTCAGATGTCCAGTTTCAAGTTATCTGAAGGATGCTGTGTATTTTGCACGCTACACTCAATTCTATGCCTAAAGTGGTAGCAGCTCAAATGTAGAGTCTAATGGAGTGGTGTGCAGGAATCTGCCTATTTTGTGTATCCGTATCTTACTGTAGCTTTAACTGTATGTGATTTGCAGTCAGTTATAAACATGGTTCCTCTCTATATTTTCTTAGGACTTTTATACGGAGTATGTTCTATTATTTGGCTAAATATCTTTGTAATGAGTAATGTGGCTGTAGGGGGTAAAGATAGGTGTTGCTTTTAATTAGAATTGCCACTAACAATTCTGTTATACTTTACCAGTGTGATATTTTTTTTCCCTCCTCTTCTTAGATGGGTTGGAATGTTTTTCTTGCTTTTGCCACTGTTGATGTAATAATAAAGTATAGAGATACATGTACAAATGTACAGTCCCTGACAAAAGTCTTGTCGCTTGTGTACAAATTGACCTGAAGTGCCGCTAAAATATATTTCTAATCAAGATTGTGTTACAAGAAATGGGTCATTTTAATCTCATCAGCTTTTGTAATGTTTCAGTGCAAAACGAAACTGACAAAAAGTATTCTAATATTCACAGCTTGGTAAAGCCCACTGAGTCAATTTTTGGCAAGACATAAGTGTTGTCGCCTTGTCATATGAGCTTTTCACCTGTGACAAATAATGGATCAATTAGGTCTCGGGTGTGTATAAAAAGATCCCCAGTACACTAGACCTTCACATCAACTGCAACTAGACCTCTGCAAACATGCCTAAGATTCACCCTGAGACTAAAGTGTTGATTATCAAGAGGCTGAAGACCAAATCCACTGCTGATGTGGCAAACACCTTCAATGTGTCTCAGCGTCAAGTTCAGAAGATTAAAAAAAAAGATTTGAATAGACTGGAGACATTTTTGACAAGCCCAGGTCAGGAAGACCCCGCAAGACAACTGCTCCAGAGGACCGTTTGTTGGCTCGAAAATCCAAGGCCAGCCCGTTTTCCACTGCAGCAGAGCTCCACCTGAAGTCCCTGTGTCAACCAGAACAGTTTGTCGAATTCTGTCTTGAAATGGCCTCCATGGTCGAATCAGTGCCCATAACACAGCACTAAACAAAAGACAATTGAAAAACCGTGTGGCATTTGCCAAGGCCCCCACAGCCTGCTAAAAGGATGGACGCTGGAAAAGTGTCAGAAGGTGGATTTTTCAGATGAATCTTCTGTTGAATTACACCACAGTCACCGCAAATATTTCAGGAGACCTACTGGAACCCGCATGGAGCTGAGATTTACTAAAAAAACAGTGAAGTTTGGTGGAGGCAAAATCATGGTCTGGGGTTACATTCAGTATGGGGGTATGTGAGGGATCTGCAGGGTGGAAGGCAACATCAATAGTCTAAAATACCAAGAAATCTTAGCTACCTCTTATATTCCCAACCATAAAAAAGGCCAAATTCTGCAGCAGGATGGTGCTCCATCGCATACTTCCATCTCCACATCAAAGTTCCTTAAAGCGAAGAAGATCAAGATGCTCCAGGATTGGCCAGCCCAGTCACCAGACATGAACATCATTGAGCATATGTGGGGTAGGATGAAAGAGTAAGCATGGAAGATGAAACCAAAGAATATTGATGAACTCTGGGAGGCATGCAAGACTGTTTTCTTTGCTATTCCTGATGACTTCATCAATAAATTGTATGAATCCTTGCCAAACCGCATGAATGCGGTCCTTCAAGCTCATGGAAGTCATACAAGATATTAAATTTGGATCTCACAGCACCACTAATTAATTTGCTGACCATTTGACTGCTAAATAAATAAATAACTCAACATATTCCATTCAATATTTTTGCATGCTCCGCTGCATAAGGGTAACATGCTAACATTGGTGACTAAAAAATCCAAGGCTTTTGAAGTAACTGCTACATTTCACTCATATCATTTAGACTGCTTAATCAGCTTGTGCATACTTTTACATGCCATAATGACTTTTTCAGATGAGAAAATTGTATGGATACACATTTCCAAGCACATGTCACTCATGCTAACACCATAGCTTTCTGCAGTTTGCACCTTTGTCACACATTTATAACAAATTGTATAGCCCAGTTTGGGTCAGACATGTTTGTGATGTGTCCTTATATGAGTAGTAAAATTACCTGAGTTCATCAAAGCACAAATTCTGTGGGGATTGATATACTACCCTGTATTTAATATACTGTTTACTGCATTAGTATGATTTGAGGTGTAGTCTGTAAACAGCAGTGTTAATGCCTCACAGAGTTTCTGTTTCAGTGGTACAAAAATATAAATAATATTCCCAGTGAGTCCTACCTGTGAAGCAGTCAAACTGAGGGGACTGACAGCAAAGGTGCGCATAAGAAAGGCGGCGAGAGGAGGGAATGATGGAGACAAGCTTGTGAGGATTAGGGACTACAGCATTAGTTTGAAATGTCATAATGAAAATAAGTGGTGAGGAAAAGAGTGTCATGCTTTTTCGGGGTATGGGGGCATGTGATTCAATATGGTGGAGGTATATATAATGCTGTGGCAGTGTTTAATGCTAAATGCAGTTTCAGTGGTCATGTACAGCAGGTTGATGCCTCACATTATGGCATATGTTGGATCTACATTAAATCTGTAACAGATGCAAATTAGATTTTGTATGAGATTTATGGTGCTTTGGTCAGGATGAATTCCTGTTCTTAACACTGTTTTAAAATGGTTTGATAAATTTCAGTGTATTGATAGTGTGAAGGACATGTTTGTTGGACCATTGAGAACTGTAAGAACACCAGAAAATATCAAAAGGGTAAGAGAGGCTGTAAAGCTTTGCCCTTTACATTCAGCATGATGCTAGTCTATAACATTTCAAACTTGAATACTCAGTGAATTCTTCAAGAATTACATTATTTACCCATGTAGTACATAAATAGTGTATACATTTTTAAGTAATTTAGCCACGCTTCTTAACATTTTGTACTTTGTTGAATTGCTAAATTAACACCGAGGTATGCTAAACAGTTTGCAGACTCTTTTCGAAGAATGTATTGTTATTGGTGGGTCTCATTTGAAAAACATCGTTTAAAAAACATTTAAGACAAGGTAAGTAAACTACATCAATTCATTTTTTTTTTATTACTTTACCTGGCATCATGTGTCAAGTGACCATTTATACTATCCTTTCAAAAATAATCATATCCTTGTGTTGCACATCTTATGAAGAAAAAATTATTTCTCTCAGCCTAACAAAACCTCTCACTAAGCATTTACACTGGCAATGATATGCCTCAGATATCTATTCTCTGTTTTGAGTGATGATTTTTGTTTTATTAATAATTTTGCATTCATCTTTTGTATTATAATTTTAATATAATATTCATGCCGGAAATATGCTTAAATGGAAACAGTTTTTTCTGTTTTTTTTTTATTATATGTTCATTGGTATGTTTTATATGTATGACTCTTCTGTCATTATGGCAAGAATAATCTTCTTAGGTCACAATATGGTATTGATTTTCTTGTTTGGGTCCTCAAATTAAAAAGTGCAAGGACCCCTGGATAGCCTGACTGAGCCATTTAAATATCTGTAGATGCAAGTGTACAGCTATCTAGATCTGAGTATGTATATCTTCCAATGTTTATTTTTCTTTGTTTTTGATCTATATACTGAATGGTTATTTTTGTAGGTTTCTATGGTCGGCCATGGACTATGGAACAACGTAAAGAGCTTTTTAGAAGGTAAGATAAGTTTGGATTTTAGCAGTAAATTTTCACTGTGAAGTTTTTGTATTATTGTAAAGAAATACTACTATTAAATACACCTAAATTCTAAGAGCTGCTTTCATATGTTTGACAAAGGTAATGTAATTTGTCAGAGTGCATGGCATTCTGACAGATGCCAGCTACTTCAAACTTGTAATGGAGTCCCTTGTGCAATTCTCATCCTTATTTGTTTGAAGTTTATTATAACCCTTTGACATCACCATTTTAGTATTTTCAGTGTCAGCAATGCACATTTAGCTGCCTCAGCCAGCATACAGTGTCATACAATTAGTGTCCTGTCTTGCTTTACTTTTGGCTAGGCACATAATGCCTAAAACAATGAAGTGTAATTAAATATATTCAGGTCCCCTTTATTAAGTTTTTACTGCATTTGTATAGGAGAAAAAAAGAACCCATTCAGTTTAATCCTGTCTGTTGTCCCTTGACTGATGGCTTCTGCCGGCAGCACTCAGTCAGTGTCCCATACTACAAACTTGTCAAATCATGCCCACATACCCCCAAGTATTTTGCACAAGCTGTGTTTTGTGTATTTTGCTTGTGACATGCTTTAATATTTTGTTCTGTGTTGTTTGTTAACTTGGTAGATTCCTGGTAAACACTAAACCTTTATTTCACAAAATTGTGAAAAATATGAATAAAAATAAAAACATTTGCTAAATAAAAATTATAAAGTGTTCAGTCTCTTCCTGTGCATTCCCTGTGCAGAGAGAGACAGATACACACACGCACACACAGGCGCGTGTGCGTCACGCACTCACACACACACACACACACACACACACACACACGACAGACAGACAGACAGACAGACAGAGACACAGAGGCGCGCGCTTAAGAGACACACACGCAGTCCCGTGAGAGAGACGGACACACACAGGTGCGTGCGTGCATTGTTGCAGTGTTACTTCTCTTGGTTGTTTATTAAATTACAGATTTTTCAAATGTTCATTTTTTTTTCCCTGTGCTTAAAACTCATTAAAGAAGGTGTTTTAGCGAGCGGGTCATAAGGCTATAGCGCAAATTCTTGCAGTGTTAGTTTTCTCTGTTGTTCAAGGTTTTCTTAGTATTATTCAATGTTTTTACATTTAGTTTACTATTACACTGTGCTTTCTATGGTATCGTTAACTATATTTGTGCTTAAAAACTTAAAAATATATATTTACATACAGTTAATACGGTCTGGAATGGATTAATTGTATTTACATACAATCCTATGGGGGAAATTACTTTGGTTCATGACCAAATCGGGTTACAACCAGAGTTTTAGAACGAATTATGGTCGTGAACCGAGGTTCCACTGTATTACTGTCAGACAAAATTACAGGCATTTTACGTAAATACAAACCAGTATTACTGAGAGAGAAAATTAAAGGCACACAATACAGTGACGATTATTACAGCCACATACAAGGTCCCTTGCCATTTAATATAGACTGTTCCTACTAATGTTTATGCACTACTGTTCTAGCGCCCGTTATTTTAACGGGCTTAATTTCAAGTATATATATATATATACAGTCCCTGACAAAAGTCTTGTCGCTTGTGTACAAATTGACCTGAAGTGCCGCTAAAATATATTTCTAATCAAAATTTTGTTACAAGAAATGGGTCATTTTAATCACATCAGCTTTTGTAATAATGTTTCAGTGAAAAATGAAACTGACAAAGTATTCTAATATTCACAGCTTGGTAAAGCCCACTGAGTCAATTTTTGGCAAGACATAAGTGTTGTCGCCTTGTCATATGAGCTTCACCTGTGACAAATAATGGATCAATTAGGTCTCAGGTGTGTATAAAAAGAACCCCAGTACACTAGACCTTCACATCAACTGCAACTAGACCTCTGTAAACATGCCTAAGATTCACCCTGAGACTAAAGTGTTGATTATCAAGAGGCTGAAGACCAAATCCACTGCTGATGTGGCAAACACCTTCAATGTGTCTCAGCGTCAAGTTCAGAGGATAAAAAAAAGATTTGAAGAGACTGGAGATGTTTTTGACAAGCCCAGGTCAGGAAGACACCGTAAGACAACTGTTCAAGAGTACCGTTTGTTGGTTTGAAAATCCAAGGCCAGCCCATTTTCCACTGCAGCAGAGCTCCACGAGACCTGGTCACCTGAAGTCACTGTGTCAACCAGAACAGTTTGTCGGATTCTGTCTCGAAATGGCCTTCATGGTCAAATCAGTGCCCATAACCCAGCACTAAACAAAAGACAATTGAAAAACCGTGTGGCATTTGCCAAGGCCCACAGCCTGCTAAAAGGATGGACGCTGGAAAAGTGTCAGAAGGTGGATTTTTCAGATGAATCTTCTGTTGAATTACACCACAGTCACCGCAAATATTGCAGGAGACCTACTGGAACCCGCATGGAGCCGAGATTTACCCAGAAAACAGTGAAGTTTGGTGGAGGCAAAATCATGGTCTGGGGTTACATCCAGTATGGGGGTATGCAAGGGATCTGCAGGGTGGAAGGCAACATCAATAGTCTAAAATACCAAGAAATCTTAGCTACCTCTTATATTCCCAACCATAAAAAAGGCCAAATTCTGCAGCAGGATGGTGCTCCATCGCATACTTCCATCTCCACATCCACAAATTGTATGAATCCTTGCCAAACCGCATGGATGCTGTCCTCCAAGCTCATGGAAGTCATACAAGATATTAAATTTGGATCTCACAGCACCACTACTTAATTTGCTGACATATTTTTGGATTTGCAGTAAAGTTGTTCATTTTCTGTCCCCTTGAACCCTCGGACCAGACACCAGATAAAAGTTCAAATAATTTACTTTAATATTTTCAATAGTGCACAAAGCACCTCCACTATACTCAGTAATCTATACTAATAAAAGGCAAAGCCCTCACTCACTCACTGACTCACTCACTCACTGACTCATCACTAATTCTCCAACTTCCCGTGTGGGTGGAAGGCTGAAATTTGGCAGGTTCATTCCTTACAGCTTCCTTACAAAAGTTGGGCAGGTTTTATATCGAAATTCTACGCGTAATGGTCATAACTGGAAGCAGTTTTTCTCCATTTACTGTAATGGAGATGAGCTTCAACGCCCTGGGGGAGGAGTTTCGTGTGACATCATCACGCCTCCCACGTAATCACGCAGTACATAGAAAACCAGGAAGACCTCAAAAAAGCGCTGAAGAAAACATGCATTATATAATTGAGAAGGCAGCGAAACAATAAGAAGCGAGCGAGTGACATATACAACCATATTCATGAGTTCTGCTACTTCGGAAACAAAGCACGATGTAAACCTACACTTTAAATTAAGTTCATAGAAAGGCTGCCACTGGCGTTTGTAATTTAGTGCCTGCCCATATAAGGCCGTCCGTCAGCGGCAATCCAATAGCAAACTCCCACTAAATATTCACGGGTTAAGGACTGTGCTTATGCAGAGGAAGATGAGATGGTCAGGGTGGTGTTTGGTACAAACTCAGCGAAACTGCGAGAGAAAGTTTTAAGTGCCAGGACTAAGGTAACATTAAATACAGCCATGGACATAGCACGAGATGGCACCAGCACAGCTGGGAAACTTCGATGCATGTACACCGAGCGGCTCACGTGAACTGACGCAGTGCACAGATAAAAGCAACAGTTCCAAAGAGCTGAACAAAACCGAATTACACAATTGAAAAGGCAGCAAAAAATATGAAGCGTCTGATAAGCATATTCATAAATGCAGCTACTGTGGAAACAAAGCACACGGTGGAAAAAGTCAATGTCCCGTTAAAGGAAGACAGTGTAAAAAACCCGTGCATGCAGTGTGTCAGGTCTCAGATAAAGAAGAAGACGAGCTGTTTATTGATGCAGTAAGAAACGAATCGATGAATGAAACCTGTCATCTTTACAACGATTGACAAACACGGAATGTAACTTGAACACAACACATCCTACAAATACGAACCGATCTACATACTCGAATAATGGATACTTTATTCGCCATCAATGATTGTTTTGGTAAAGCCATACTCAGTATATTCATTCATGAACGGTAAAAAAGTAAGAGCGAGGGAAGGATGACTTATTGAGGCATGCAGACTGTAGTGCGCGTCAACTCTATCTGAATTGCGCGATCACATTTGAAAAAATATATCTTTTCAAGTTCTATTTAGTCCATATGTGTCAAACTCAAGGGCAGGGCCACATCCGCCCGGTGTAATTATATCCGCCCGAGATCATTTTATATACTGTATTATTGTTATTAAAGCCGGGTATATGAAGCTGGTAACACAATAAACTACAGATCCCATAATGCAGCGCTTCAGCTGCCTTGCCGAACACTTACCGCGTTAATCAAGTCTACCTTATGATGCTGCAGGTTATTGCGAAGCTAGCTCACACGATGCTGAAGAGAAAAGTTGATTCTGAAAATAGAGCCTTTAAAAACCGATGGGAGGCTGAGTATATGTTTACTGAACCCGTGTGTCTCATTTGTGGAGCTAATGTGGCTGTAATTACAGAATTTAATCTAAGACGGCACTATGAGACAAAACATCAGGTTAACCTGAATGCAATGCAGAAGATACAGAAAGCAGCATAATTAAATAAGAATCTGACACTTCAGCGGACGTTTTAACCCGTGCACAATCACAAAGTGATTTCAAGTGAAGCTGCTTTATATATATAAATTATTTATATATATATATATATATATATATATTTTTTTTTAATTCTCCAACTTTAAAATTAGTTGTGAGTCTCCAAATGCACTTGAGTGTTATAGCATGTACTGTATATCTAACTTGTCTTTATTTATTTATTTTTTTACAAACAGGTTACAAAAGTGGGGTTTAAATACTTACCTTTATGCCCCAAAAGATGACTATAAACATAGAATGTTTTGGAGAGAAATGTATTCTGTTGAAGAAGCAGGTAAGACAGCTGTATTTACTCTTGCTTTCATTTTACTTGTTGTATTTACTAAGTTGTATTTAAACAAAACAGTACAAATTTACCATGCAGTTCTGGGATACTGGCCTTAGAGGCAGAGTTTCAAAGAAAAGGCCATATGTGAAGCTGAAAAATAAAAAGAAAGTTAAAATGGGCAAAAGAACACAGGCCATTTAACAAACAGACTGGAAAAGTGCATTATGCACAGCATCCAGGAGTTGACTTTTCTTTGTTGCAGATGACAGTCATATGTGTCATTTAGTGAAGAAGACAACCAAGGACCTGCAAGGCATTTGTTTCTCAAACTACACATTCTGATGGAGTCCTCCAATTGAGACTTCCCTTTTTTCTGTCCTGTTTAGAACTAGTTTGCCCTATTTGTATAAAATCTTAGATTTTGTGGCAGTCTGTCGCATGGAATAACCTTAATTCTGCGAAAAACGATAAACTGACATGTTTGTTGGAGAACGCTGTTTCATATTGTCATTTTGAACCCAGAACTGAACTTTAGAAATGTCAGTGCCCTGTATCCTAAGTAAACAGGAGAGCAGGTTCCAGTGGTTCTAATTAATTTAGAAATGGTTCTCTAAGAGCCAGTTAACATTAACAAATGACTATGGATTAGCTAAGGGAGGTTACCAGTAGGACACAAGGAGTGGCTGCTGAAAATGGGGACAGCCATATGTAAATGATAAAAAACATTGAGCAGTAATAGTCATTATATACAAATTATATTATATTCACTAATGTTGCAAATGTCTATTACTGCCAGAAATGACCGATTTATAGTTTGTTAAACATATAATACTAGAAAGCCCCATTTTCAGCGTTCATTACTTCAGCATCCTAATGTAAAGTTTCAAGTCTCCGAACAGGTCAGTGGGTGGGATTTGCACCTTCTCATTATGTCCACATGGGTTTTAATTGTATGGTTTCTTAATTTCTATTCTGGTCGAATCCTGGTGGTGTTTTTTTTCCTGTCTGTCCACCCTGGTCAGTATAATCGGACTGTTGTTTAGGTACCAAATAAAAAAGAAAAATCGGACTCTACTTCACTTAATTATACGTATCTTTCCTTTGTAAGTGGCATTATTTATCTTTTGTGTACTATTTATTCATTATTGTTCTTTTCTAAATATTTGTTTTTTTTCCCATGTAACTACTTCTTTGACATGTTATATAGCTACATCCTTTGCATGAATGTGTGATATTGAAATAAATGTTAAGTTTCTTTGATTCACATCGTTTTGTTCAAATGAGTCTGTTTTCTGAACTGATTAAAGACCCTTCAATCTTTTCTCAGAGCAACTCATGACTCTCATATCTGCGGCAAAAGAATATGGAATAAGATTCATCTATGCCATTTCTCCTGGTCTTGACATAACATTTTCAAACCAGAAGGAAATTTCCACCTTAAAAAGGAAATTGGATCAGGTTAGTATAAATGATACTTTTGGAACTGAAAAATATGGTTGGGTTATTGTCTTGCCTGCCTGTTTTCGAAGTCCACTTGACCCACTTTTCGTAAAAGTTATACATAAGTAAAAAGTTATTTAGGCAGATATAATTATTACCTTTTGGTACTATACACACTTGTATTTTATTGCTACATAACAGTTCATTATTATCAATGGTAATGAACCACCCTGAACTTGATTATCAGTAATAAATTTGTAGCTAAAATGTTTAAAGGCATACATTTATGAGTATGATGCTAAGTTGCTTAGTTTGTTGCAATGACATGGAAATTCAACTAAGATATGGCATATGTTATAAAACCCCTCGTAGTCTCTAATACTAGCTTGAAAAATTGTTATGGAATGGTCCATACAGTACTTCCATGTATATTTCACTTTAATGATTTTGCAATAATATATGATCAAGTACATTATCTTATATAGTATTTATTATGTACACAAGTGAATGCAGAGTGAAATGAGCAGGAATTTGAATTAAGTGAACAACTTGAATAATTAATTTAAAACTAAGCATGTTAGGTCAAATGACGTAAACAAACTTCATATATATATCACAATCTATCTCACAACTGATACTGGCATTTAAACATTGCTTAAATGTAAATATACATGTACTTAAAAGTTTTAATCATTAATTGCATTACAGCTTTTTTTGCTCTTAAAATATACATTTACTGTATCCATACAGTATTTTTTTTTTTTTTAACTTTCAGTGTATCATTTAGATCGGGGTGCCCAAGACGTCAATCCGATCGATTGGTAAATCAGAAAATGTAGCGCAGATAGATTGCGTTGCATTAAAAATATATATATATATCCTCCCTATGGCATTTGCCACTTGATTGACATACAGGGCAGCCAGTCTGAGATCTCTTTTCTTTTAACACACTGGTCATCCCGCATGCACGATCAAACACGCAAGCTACTGCCAAACTCCGGATGTGATCTAGTTAGACTTCCAATTTATATCGACTAAAGAAGGAATTTAAAAAAAAAAAAAATTGTTTGGGGATGGTATGGGCTGGATGTGGAATTGTAAGAAGATTTTTTTCTCACAATGTCACAATCGGAAGTGCGTTTGACTGATCTGTCACTCTATCATTGCTACTCCAAAGAAGGAAAATTATGGAAAGGCACTTTTGATCTGTTCATAAAAACTACGAAAATTACTTCCTTCCGAAAAGCAATCTGAGAAAGAGAAAGGAGCAGGAACTAAAATCGCAGTTAATCGAACAACCGTCATTTTTCACTCAAAAGCAAAGGCAGACACACTGAAGCATCGTTCCGGGTGAGCCACTCAATCATTAAGCATAAGAAGTCCGTCCAAGAGCTACCTCCTTGACTGCATTATTCGGCTCTACTTCTTTATGCGAGTTGGCCTTTTCCGACATGAAGATTATTACATCCAAATACTGTAGTGACCATAAATGTATTGAATTGTTATTGTGCCATAAAGGTTATTCAGTTATGCAAGGTACGACAACATATATTTTACGTATAAAGTATACTCAGTATGTGTGTGAATATTTATTTATTTATTTATTTATTACTGTTTCTTATCAGAATATATCCTATACGACACAAACAAATGATAAACATAGTACAAACCTTTAAATAGCTGTAAATATATAAAATATTCATAAGTTGTTTATCAAGACGACTCAATTTTAACATGCTAGACTAGTTTTATAACTAAAAGACACACTTTACTGTTAAGCTAACAAGAGTATTGTTTGCTAAGCAGCAGTTTTAAATTCTTTGATATCTTTTTTCTTTTTCCAATTAAAATGTAAGCTACTGCACTTAACACACTGTCCAATCATTATCACTGTCCAATTATTAACTAAAACAGTCATGGTTTGAGTTTGGACAATAGTAAAAGGACAAAATAAAGTCTGAATTCATTGAAGTAGATTTTCTTTGCCGCTTGTCTTATTAAACAGGTTAACTTCTTAGATTCCTTTTTCTCAGTTTATTACTCCACTTTTTTTTGACTTAAAGGCTAATGGTCTGATCGTCTTTCAGTCTCAGCCTTGACTTGCTATTCTTTTTTTACACTACATAACATTTGCTGTGCATTTGCTCAATTACTTTATTAACTTGAATAAAGGAACACTGCAACTAAATTACCATAAAGTATAGAAAAGCAAAGGCTGAAAAGATTAGTGTTCACCGATTGAGTCTTATTGGCCAGTTTAGATCAGAGCATCCCTAGTTGACTTAGCTTAGAATTAAAAACTGATACTGTACTGCCTGCCTTAAGTTTTTCCTAATATATTAGAGAGATTAGTAGTTATTAAAAACATGCTGTTAAGTTTGTGAGGTGTTCTTAAATCAATACATGGAATGGGTAAATTGAAAATAATAGAATGACGTCCATTTCAAAATTAAAGTACACTTCATAATCTGCTGAAAGGAGCGGGGATACTGTATGTTCTTGCTGACCACTTTTTCACTGTTAAGTGTTATGAGCAGCATTGTTTAGTTTTGTAGTTATCCTTAATACTAAATGTATTCATATGCTTGATGAATAGAATTGTTACAGCTTTCTGTTTTGCTTTTTGTGTCAGGTTTCACAGTTTGGATGCAAGTCATTTGCCCTGTTGTTTGATGATATTGACCACAATATGTGTCCTGCAGATAAAGAAGTATTTAGTTCATTTGCACATGCCCAAGTGTCAATTACCAATGAAATCTTTCAGTATTTGGGTGAGCCCGACATTTTCCTGTTCTGTCCTACAGGTAAGGTTTTTATTTAGTTTTGTCTTCTTTAATTAGTGCAGAACCACATTTTTAGGTTATTGTGTTTATGTGAGTTGACTCTTTTGCTGTTTGGCCAACAGAGTACTGTGGAACTTTCTGCTATCCAAATGTGTCACAATCTCCATATTTGCGGACTGTGGGTGAAAAGTTGCTGCCTGGAATTGAGGTGCTTTGGACAGGTGATTGTAGACGTGCTATGTTTTTTTCAGTATAAAGTTTGTAGTATGTATATTTTTAATTGGTTTCATATTATACTTTTAAAAATATTAAAAGCATTTATATGTGTGTCAGAAAACTGGTTATGAGGTGCTTATGCCTTTATTTTAAAGCTATAATGGTGTTGCTGACCTTGTAAAAATGTTTCCAGACAATTTTAAGTTAGAGGTTATAAAAAAAAAAAAAAAAGAATTTATTTCTAGAACAGCCATCATAATTGCCTCACAGTGTATTTATAATGTCTGGTGGCCAATATATGGCACTCCTACGTACCTGAATTTCAAAAGTATGTTTGCTGCCTGAATGCTCTTTTGCTGAGAATGATGAGTGTGCTTGATCTTCAAGATCTGGCTCCTGAAAATGAACAATTAATGAATTGGCCACATGATTTGTGGCTACATGTCGGCGTCCGACAAAGTAGCTTGATTATCTGGATGTTTTATTGTATAGTTGGTATTCTTGCAGGGTATGCATGAGCATGACCTGGATTTCATCTCCTTGCAAAGACTGATGTCTGTTGTGCCCCTGTTTCTGCAGAGAGAGGCTCTGTCTTGCCATGGGATTTTATTTGACAGGGCAGGTTCAGTTAGGTACATTTCTGCCTAGTGTTACTCAAAGGCTGTTATGCAGCAGATGATGCACCATCCACAATTTCCTCTGAGAATTTTAGATCTTGCATATTTCTCAGTCAGATAATCTTTCTTTTTTTATGTTTTTAGGTCCTAAAGTTGTATCCAAAGATATTACGGTGGATTCCATTGAAGAAGTTACTAAAATCCTGAAGAGAGCTCCAGTTATATGGGACAATATACATGCTAATGACTATGACCAGAAGAGGTTATTTCTTGGTCCATACAAGGGTCGTTCCACTGAACTTATTCCCAGACTGAAGGGTGTGCTGACCAATCCTAACTGTGAATTTGAATCAAATTTTGTGGCTATCCACACATTAGCAACATGGTACAGGTCAAATATGAATGGTGTAAGAAAAGACGTTGTTATGAGTAAGTATTCTGAAATGAATTGTAGATAAAATGAAGTCTTGACTGTTCTGGATAATAACATTTTATTTTCATTGGAATGAGTGCAACCTTATTGTATGTTGTGTTGATTATCAGACATTGCAGTTTCATACATTCAAGGCTGTGAACACTACTCAAATATTTTATGTGAGCAAAATCGTCACCTCCTAAAAGGGATGTTAAAATCCAAAAATTTGGTTTAATGTTTTGTATAAAAACTCAAAACATTTACACAGAATTATAAACTTAATTTCAAATTAAAGCAGTTCTGAATAGGTTGTTTTAATTTTCATCTTAATTTTGGTTATGTGGCACTGTGCCTTTTAGAATGTCTGCTAGTATGACAGGAAAGCTACATAGTTTATTCCTTTTGTTTTATGCATATGGAGATGGTTGATAGTTAAATCTTGGGATTTGGAGTTTGAGATGTGCAGCAATATTGTCAAACTCCTTAAATATATTTCATACTCATATTAGTAATAAGTGTGTATTAGTAATAAGAAACAATTTATCTGTCTAGATATGCTTCATGTTCAAGTACTCCTCTTAGAATTATCCAAACCACTGAAAGTTCATGGAAATCAAATACAGTGGTATATAATATTTGTAATAAACGGCAACCATGACTGTTTTCATTTTTGGAAGAATTGTTAATAAAACTTCTAAAGCTTCTGGGCTAGAGTATTCTAGTTTAACTAGCAGAAGTATTCAGTGTTGACCAGGTGTATCTGTGTAATGGGTTGAGGTAAGAAAGCAAATACTTGTATTCCCTGGACTATGAAAATAATCTACAGTAGGGGCCATGGGGAGACTGGAATTCACAGGCATCGCTCTAGTTGTCCAAGTATAAGAGATGGCACCAGTGTTTGCATCAAATTTTCCAATACCTAGCCATACAACAATGCGGCCCATTTTACGATCAAATGTTTGTATTTAGTCAACATGTGAAAATGGGGGAAAAATTGTGTGTAGTGAGAGTCAAATGCTGATATATAATATAAAATGTGTGTGTGTATATATATATATATATATATATATATATATATAATCTCTCTCTATATATATATATATATCTCTATCTCTATCTCTATCTCTCTGTCTCTATATACACACACACTTGCAAGTGTAGTACACACTCTAGAGTGACCAAAACTAAAGGAAATTTTAAAAAGAGAAAACTAACTTGGCAGTTAAAACATTTTGCAACGTAACATGGTTTTGTTTTTAATGGATTTTTTTTGTTCTGGTTTAATATTGGCCTACATGAAATGTCTGATAGAATTAAAATCTATGTCTCTCATTCATGAAAACATAAGATTAAAAATTTTTCTTGTCCACTACTTTAAACTATATGGGGTAGGTAGCATAAGAGAAACAATTTCTGTGTGGAATGTTCCTTTAAAGGGCACTTTCCAAATGGTTTGAGCAGGATTACAGTCAGGCATTCACAACTGTAATTGAAAAAAGTGAATAAAGTTTAAAACATATAAAAAAAATTTGTTTAATAAAGAAATAATTCTTTTTTTCTCAGCTGACAGTGAAGACAGCACAGTTTCAATTCAGATCAAGCTGGAGAATGAAGGCAGCGATGAAGAGATTGAAACTGATATGTTGTATAGTCCACAGCAAGCATTAAAACTTGCTCTGACAGAATGGCTGGCAGATTTCAGAGTCCCTCATCAGTACAATAGTAGGTAGATTTCCTGTTCATTGAAAATGTTTCCTTAAGAAGTAAAAGTATGTTTAACTAAATGGCTGTATTGGTATAATGAATATGAATGGAAGTAAAAATTGTAATCCGCAGATCAAGGAAGTTGCTACTCTGTTAAGATTTTTTTTTGACATTTTGCAGGGCTATCCTCACATATAACTGCCACACTCGTCAGCTGTTAAAGTGCCAGTGGATCAACAGACCGTAGCACTAGTGAGAGGTCTAGTTGGGCTCATGTTGTGGTCATGATACTGGCTTTTTTTTTTTTACATAATTTTATCTTTTGCTTGCATACCACATTTGCAATGGCACATTTGTTGCTCAGAAAACAATATATCTGTTTTTAAAATGTTGCGGCTCTGCCTAGCATTACAAAAACAGTGCGTAACTGTCCTATTCTTTTGTGTAAATAGTGTGAATGTCCATGGCAGTTTTAGTAAGTGGTCTGTAATTTAAAATGGGCCACATTTTTGAGTGTGTATATGTTTTTATTAGGTTCATGTATTTTTGAAGTGAATATTCAGAATCACAGTGGATTCTTGTGCGGGTTGGTACTGGAATTTGAAATGTACCGATTGTATAAATATCCTGGTACGGGGAAGTCTGACATTCATCAGGTCAAATCAATAAAACAAGCTTTTTTTTTCCCTCCAAAGCAGCATTTCTCACTAAATACAGTATCTTGTAATGGTTTATGGTAGAGAAATTCCAATTTCAGAAATGAATTTGGGACACCTAAATCTATAATGTATACTTTTTTTATGTGCGGGAAAATGTTTGTACAAATGTTTTATAGACTAGAAATGTGTCATCACAAATATCAATACTGAACAAATGGAGTTTGTATTTGAAAAAAACCTAATAAAAAGCTAAAATCAAAATTTTGAACACTGAATATAAATATGCACTGTAGCTCTCAAACTCGTTTTTTTGTATAGTGACCCTTGTAGGTTCTACCATTAAATGGCAATAGAAGATACATTTTTATATTAGTGTTTCACCAGATTTCTAGTCACTTTGTTTTGCATTGTTGTCATATACATCGTTTGCATACATAGATGATACTTGGATGTTTAATGTGTGGTTCACTGCTAGATAGCTGAATGGTAATATTACTTTTTATTCATTTTTGGCCTAAATAAAAGAGGTTATGCAGTAGTTCCATCTGATTTGAGACCATAATAAGTTACTTTAATAAGTGGTAATTTTTATGAAGTGCAGTTTGGCCACATTCTATTCCAGATTTTTTCCGAAAGCATAGCAGTCACACAATCCATAAAGTGACCTTACAATCTGGAGTTCATTGTTTAGTGTTTAACAGCAAAAATCATACATTTCTCATTTGACTTCTCAGGTCGACAGGTTCCTCACAGTGGAGCAAAGAGCACAGCTATTGATGTTTCTTCTTTAGCCTCTCCAAGTCTTGGTTCTTCCACCACTGTCACCACTGTGTATCAGCAGCCAATCATGAGTCAAGGAACTTCATTGGGTGAAGAAACGCATCCCTTAAGTAAAGAGGAAGAAGTGGAGGATGAGGAGGAAGAAGAGGAGAAGAAGGAACAATTACTTTTACAGTCTGATGAAGAACCTATGGAAATGGTGGTGGAAAAGCAAGATGAACCTGATACAAAGAATGTCAGCCAGATCTTAAAGGAAATTGTTAAGGCTAAAATGACAGAGGAATTAAAACCCATGGACACAGACAAAGAAAGCATTGCAGAGTCAAAGTCTCCTGAGATGTCTATTCAGGAAGATTCTGGCAGTGATATTGCTCCAATGCAAACAGATGACCAGCTAAACAAAGAATCTTTTACACCAGGGCCTAATGAGAAGCCCCTTTATGCAGTAGAGCCACTCACCTTGGAGGACCTCATGCTGCTCTCTGAACTCTTTTTTCTGCCTTATGAACATGGCCAAAAAGCTGCTCAGATGCTTAAAGAATTCAATTGGCTACGAGCAAACAGCAGTGTGGTTAGTGTAAACTCTAAAAGGAAGGACCCGGAAAAAGTAATTATGAAACATTTCTGCTTTCATTTTTATTAGTTGTTTGGCAAGCTGTTTTATATACATTTTTATTATTGAAGCTTAAATCTTCTACCTTCACTAAGTTATGTGTAGTGTCAAATTTTTACTATTACTGTTCTTTAAAAACAAGCATTTAAAAAAATACTAGTGTTTGCTGGTTATATCTGTATATTAGGTTAATGTTAAAAAAATATATATATTTTTTAAATGTTCATTCATCTCTCATTGCTGGCTGAAATGATAGCGTCCCATCCGTCATCTACACAAACTTTCTACACTATTATTTTCTGTGCTCTCATGAGTCGAATTTGTACTTTTTATGCAAGATTGGGATCCATAATTGTGGCAACTCCTTTCTGGGGTGCTACCATGAATGCTGCTACTTTGCAATTCATGGTTTATTGTTTAATTCCATATTAATAAATCAGTTGGTTTATTGAACAATTGAATCCGTAGACCACAGAGTTTTAAAGGTTTTTTGGAGTGTTGAAACAAAGGAATATTGCACCCTTAATGGTTTGAAAACGGTGCACAACCTTTTTAAATCCATATTTTTCAGAAAAGGACCAGATGAAAAAAAAACAGGGTAAAAACTGTTTATTTAGAAATTCAGCATGGCTAAACACAATCCAAAACAAAGATTTAAGACAAAAAGACACTCTTAGACAAATGTTGTAATACAGTGAAACAATTAAATTTGTGATCCAGATTATTTGAGCTGTTACTGTGGTCTTAGGTAAAGTCCTGACTTAGCTAATACAGAACTTTATGTGCCAATAACATCATACTTCTACTGCCTAATTGGAGTTGCAGTCTCTGCACTGCACACTAAATTTTGGGTTGCCCCAAACTATTTTAACATTTATCCCCCAATATGCCATATAACCTGTATTTTACAATGAAGCAATCCCCATACAAAATTCTGTAAAAATCAGTTCAGCCATTTTTTGCATGATCCGTGAAGAAACAACTAGGCAAACTACTTTATTTATATGGGTAACATTTAAAGGTCTTTACCTTTTGCCATGAGTTTTTTTTTTGTGATGTAGGTCTAAGAATTAGCAGTTTAAAAGGTAATTTATTTTTGAATACTGTTTGCCTGTTTTCTTTAGAGTTGAGGCTTCTGTGACAGCTATTTGCCCATATCGGTGGTGGTGGTGTTCCTGAAACACTAAGGAACTGAGAATAAAGAATTAAGGCACATTTCATTGATTTTGTGTCTTAACACAGAAGCTTTTCTTTATTTATTGAAAGCTTGCTTCTGTCTATTAAATACCTAAAGTAGCTTAAATAACACTTTCTGTAAGTTTGTTGTTATTAGCAGTAATTAGGCGCAGTGGTAGCGCTGCTGCCTCGCAGTTAGGAGACCTGGGTTCGCTTCCCGGGTCCTCCCTGCGTGGAGTTTGCATGTTCTCCCCGTGTCTGCGTGGGTTTCCTCCGGGCGCTCCGGTTTCCTCCCACAATCCAAAGACATGCAGGTTGGGTGGATTGGTGCTTCTAAATTGGCCCTAGTGTGTGCTTGGTGTGTGGGTGTGTTTGTGTGTGTCCTGCGGTGGGTTGGCACCCTGCCCAGGATTGGTTCCTGCCTTGTGCCCTGTGTTGGCTGGGATTGGCTCCAGCGGACCCCCGTGACCCTGTATTCGGATTCAGCGGGTTAGAAAATGGATGGATGGATAATACTAGTTGAACTGTACCTCATTGTTTATACTGTTACCAGTTGAGGCCAGACATGGACTTTAGATAGACAGATACTTTATTAATCCCAAGGGGAAATTCACATAATCCAGCAGCAGTATACTGATACAAAAAACAATATTAAATTAAAGAGTAATAAAAATGCATGTAAAAGCAGACAATAACTTTGAGTAATGTTAGCATTTATATTGATGCCTGGTGGTCCTGCATGCTTTTCTTACAAAAATCTCCTTATCATTTACCAAAACCTAAGGAGGTAACCTTTGCTCAGTAAATAAACCACGTCTGAAATTCCATTTGTTTTTGATAAAAATAAGTTAGAAGAGTCATAGTCATGCAATAGACTGTTCTCAGTATATCCAGTTTATTGTTCTTTAAGTAGCATTCATTCAATAACCAGAACAATAAAATTACATTTGCATTACCTTCTTTTCGGCTGTAAGGTATTTTATTCAATTAATAAAATAAGTTTAGCTTGCCTTACCTTAGTCACACACATAAAATAATTTCTATTTGCTTTTCTGTGAAAATAAAAGAAATGAGAACATCAGCTAAAACATAATGAGCCCTTTAATGTACCTTCCCACAAACACATTGAAGCAAGAGAAGTTTATTCTTCCATCAATTTAATTGTCTCTTCAGTTCTTTAGCAAGATATTATCACATTTACTTGTGACTTACATAAATCTTTTTTTAATTTCATTTTATTTTGTTTTACAGGTCAGTGAATGGCATGCTCGAGCAGAGAAGTTTGAGGAAATGTGCTGTTCAGTAATTCAGATGTTTACTCGCCTCTCAAACTCTGCAAACAGAACAATCCTGTATGATTTATATCCATATATTTGGGATATTAAAAGTATAATTTCAATGGTCAAATCATTTGTTCAGTGGTTAGGTAGGTATATTCATAAATTCCATGTTTTTCCATTATCAAATATTTCCTTCTCTGATTAATTCAAGTAAATAACAGTATTGGCTCAAATACTATTTAATAAATTGGATAACTGCTTAATTAGGTGGAAACAGGTTATATTCTTTGTTTTAACAGGTATAGTTAGGTTTAAATCAAAAATAGTTATATTTATTTTGTTCTGTCACATTAAAGTTAATACAGTACTGATTTATTTTTTTTCCCCACAAGTGGCATCCATCTTTAGCGCTCATGTTCAGTATTTGAGCTGTTCATCAGTATGCAGCTTATCAGTTCAAAAAGTGTATAGTTTGGAATAATTTTTATTATACCTTTAGTAATAAATGTAGAGTTTAATTTTCACTTGACTAAATGTAGACTGCAGTGTTGTACTTTTTTTTTGTAACATGTAATCTTTCATGTCCAGTGGTTCTGCTGTTTGCTATGCATATTTAACTATGCTACTTTCATACAGAAATATGTGGTGCCATCTTTTGTTGAAGGGCCTGATCATTGCTGGATGGCTGTCGCTTGTGGCTCCATGCGCATGCGAATTTGAAAAGATTAATGAAACAGCTGCATAGGGCTATTCTGGTGCACAATATCAAAAATCATAGGCCTGGGTTTGTAAAAGAAATCACTAAAGTCAATGCATGCTTGATCCTCATTTTGTAAGAGATTTGAAGAGGAGTAAATGCTGCATTGCATGTTGCATTGATCGCTATTGTCTATGACAGCATCAATTAATACTTTCAGTGTGTTCATCTTTAATCAAGTGCAATCTATAAATTTGTACTAGCTTCACTATTAGGCATACAAATAAAATGTTATGATTAAAATGTGTTAAATGGTATGAAGCACCAGCATGGCCTTGGTTACAGAAGTAACCAGATTTTATTTACAGGTTCTTGTCCAGCTCTAAGGATAGCTGTGGGCATCTGTACTTGCATAGCAGACAGCAGCTAAGAACTGGTGGTTGCATGTTTAGAGCTAGATAGAGTATGCTATGAGGACACTGAACAACAAACACAGGGTCAAATTTGTATTCTTTAAATACTTTGTTGTAAAAATTGATTTTATTGATGTGTCTCCTTAGAATGCTTTTTTATTATTACAAAACTATGGTATTTCAAAACAATATGGTAACAAGACAATAGAAACAAAGGTAGTACTTTTTCCATTAACATGCCCAGGCATACACTATGACAGATACCTTTTTTTAAAGCAGATAACGATCACCGATTTCATGTTACTTGATTGGCCGATTCAGAATTTTTTTTCTTTATCCTTTTAAAAAGCATTTTATATTAAGCTCCTGCGTAACCAGACTCCTAAAAGCCTTATGTTCTATATTAATGTATTACCTTTGGATTTTTTATCAATCAAACTATAGACAACATGAGTTAACTGTTTGTTTATTTTTTATTAACAAAATGATATTCTGTAAGCTTATTGTTCAGTGACCATAAAATACTAAAATAAATACAATTTCCTTAAAATACATACTATAACTAATAAATAAATGTGTATACATATTTTTGTACATATGGAATAAAATGTGAAACAAGGCTTAATTAAAAGTTTTCACCATTTCTTACAGCAAAAAACATTTTTTATTTCTCATACAATAAGAATGTATGTATGGATGTTCCAGCATCACTTCTGAACGGCTGGACCAATTTTCATGAAACTTGATACACACGTTTCTCATTGGCCGACTAAAAATACTGTAGGGTGAAATCAACCCTAACCCACCCCTTCTGTGTGTGGGAGGGAAATCTTGCAGTCTTGTATGTATGTATGTCATCATCCAGTTGACACTCTGAATGACCACCAGAGGAAGAACTGGAGGTGACTGCCAGCATTCGTTATGTTTGAGCACCACCGCCCCATGTTGTTTTTGAAATTAAATAGACTTGGCGTCAACTGGATGATAACATACATACAAAACTGCAAAACGAGCACATTAGTGAGTCTTCATTGTTCAGTTTATTTTTAAAGTTTTGTTTTTTTAATTATATTTTTCTCAAACAATTAAAAAAAAAAAACACTATTTTCCAACCGTGTATTTCAGTGTATCAGGTAGACATTCAAAATTCTTGAGATGTAATTATAAATATGGATTACCATTTTATTTATGTAGTACTTGTTTCTCACCAAAACTTGTGCTGTATGACACACAGCAAAAACACGGTACAAATCTTTATAAAGCTGCAAATGCATCAAATGTTCCTACGTTATTTATCAAGAACACACAAGACTAACTTGCTTAACAGGTTTATGATTAAAAGATATAGTTTGCTATTAGGCTAACAAGCCTACCGTTTACTATGCAGCAATTTCAAATTTTTCTTGTATCTTTTTCCAACTAAAAATGTAACTTGCTACACTTAAAACAAGCCTGCTCTCCAAACTAAACTGGTGTCTGTTTTAATTAAAGAAACAAATTAAAAAGGTGAGAATTCATGCAGCTTTTCTTGCCATTTGTCAAATTGCACAGGGTGACTTCTCAGATTCCTTTTCTCAGTTTATTACTCCATTATTTACTCCAAGGCTAAGCTCTCTGGTAAAATGAGCCTTCACTTCTGCTCTTCCTGCAACTAAGCTACCATAAAGCTTAAGATAGCAGATGTGAAAAAATCGGCTTTTGTGATTGGCGAATTCACAGATCACTGATCGAGTATTTTTTTAAGTGAAAACCGTCCCTTTGAGATCAGCAGCTGATCAATGGACACATCCCTATTTTTTATCCAGAAGAAATGTTGAGTACTTGTTGCCATCACATCTTTGGGTCCCAGAAGAATGTGCAATTAATTTTCATATACATATGATTTACATTAAACTTCTTTGCAGCAGGAAATGATAGGTGTTTTTCACTGTCTTGGGTGCTTTCTTCAATTCTGGTGTTACAATACATTCACGTTTCATCCAGAGTAGCATTAGCATCTTCATGGTAACACACTGAGTACAAAGTCTCATCCTAGTAACCTTTGTATACAAGCAATTGTTACACCATATTTTTGTGATGCCCTGCATCTTCAAATAGGTTGTCAGCTGTAATTATTGAGTTAGACACTCTATTGGCTTGAATAGTAAGCATTCAAAATGTTTTATTCTTCTCTTTACTTTAAAAGCAGAGTTTGAGTAACTTGTCTAAAAAAGATCTGTTACCTTAATTTTTGAAATGCCCTCCAATATTTTCTTAAAAGTACCTGATTACTTTTTAGAAGGAGATTTCCTTGCCACGTACAGTAAATTTGACTATATGTAATAGTGATTAACTTGCATCACAGACATCTTTTACAGCAGGCAAGTTCACTGTATCTTTACAATTAAGATATAGTTAATAATATTTAAGAGAATTACTCGGTGATCACACTTAAGGCTGTTGAAAAACCTGAATAGCAAAAACATAATTTGCTTTTGATAGTGAAAACATCAAATAGTACTTTGTCAATTTACTCTTTTGAAAAACACTGCAGTCCACAATCAGTCAAAGTCTTGCTTTGTATTAATATTAAATATTACTAATGACCTGTCTTGTCTTCTCCCTTCACTATGTACAGAAGGAAGAGTCCTCTGCACAACTTTCTGGATCAACTGCAGAAAATAAATGCAGCTTGCTAGCGCTTAATTTAAAATGACCTAATTTTTACAAAGTATTATTGTTATGTAATACTAAAATGTGCATAAATTTTGAGTGAAGTCACATTAGCGCAGCGATGCAAAAAGTATATTTTGCCAGAGTGTAATTATTGACTTAATTTTGTAGAATGCCCTAAACTGTTGTCATTTAACCTTCCTCTCAAGGTTACTGGGAAAATGTATTGTGTGTATGTATGAGTCTTTGTACACTATGTACAGACACACATGCACATGTACATGTACCAGTGCCATATTGCAGTATGTAGTTTTAAAAGAGAATTCTCTCAGTGGGCAATTGTTGCTTCACAAGACAGGAGCAATGTATTTGCACATTCATTCAATATTAATTTCCCTCTGTAACTGTCTTGTCACATGTCTCAAAATTGGATCAATTTTAAAGTGCTTTAACACCGAGCACATACTACTATTAGGAATGTTTCTATTTTTGGTACACACCAGATGAACTTTAAAGATTATTATATACACAGTTTTATTTAGAGATTAGGTTTTTATACAGTGCAGTATGTTTTAAAAATGTAAATGTTTTTATAAAATTAATTTTATAAATAAAATAGCATTTGCTTATAATTACCAAAACACATATTTTACATGCATTACAAAAGAACTATGCCTGTATACAATATGGATACTTTATTTAAAAATCAAATTATTACTTTTTATATTCACACTTATTTAGGTAAAATGGTACTGCTTATATATAATAGACATATGACAAGACAAGGTTTAAAATGTGACTTCATTTTCATATGGAGCTTTAATGACAAAAGTTTATGAAACTTAAACTGATGTGATTTTCTAAAAGAATGAATATTTGTATTAGCTCATGGCAAAATAGATAGATAGAATATACCATTTAACAATTTTTTTTAAGGAATAGAATTCCTTGATCTGAAAAATATTTAAACCGTTATTTTAAATGTGGCAAGAAGAAAATAATAAACTGTTGTCATTATAGCTCCAGACAACTCCTCTGTAACTGTTTTTGGCATTTCTAAGGTTTTTATTTCTCCTTTTTTTTTTCTGGAGTGATTTAAAAATACACCCCCATTGCCCCCCCCCAGAAGTTTTTATTTTTCCCTTCATAATGTTCTCCGCTTGGATCTGATCTCAACAGGGTGTCGTAGTCAATCATCAGCACAGTTCTTAAGTGGAGACCAAGAACCTTGGGCCTTTAGAGGCGGTCTAGCAGGCGAGTTCCAGGTATCAAAATATAAAATTCAAAACTGATTGTTCCAAAAAAATAACAAACAGCAGTGACCAATACAGATAGGAAAGGAATGGTCTGTTAAAGGTGCGCTTGTATATGGATGGAAGGATTTTAAGCTTAATATCTATATGTTCCAAAAGTGTGCTGGGTTTTTAATTTATAAAAGTAAAAGACCTTGTCTATTAAATTACTTTTAATTATGTAATTTATATGAATGGTGTTAGTTTTTATTTGGTCTCATCTCCTAGCACTTTTTCCATCTGAGAAAATATTTCTTTAAGGGTTTAGTGATATCAACCCAGAAATAAAGTAAACTAATGTGAAGCTTGTTTTTTACAGAAACTGCCCTAAAGAGATGCTGCATTTCCTTAGCGCCAGCAAAAGCGCTGCGTGATTAGATTTTCCCCCCCTTTTTTTTTTATAATTTTGTTATTTACATGACATCTCATTTCTTTGCAGGTAGCACAGCGCTAATTACCACTGCGCTAGCGCTTGTCATATTGTGTGCCTAAGCTTGCCAGGAATTTTTACTTTTTTTTGTTTTTCCTTTTCTTTTTTTATTTAAACATTTAAAGCTTCATGGTCAACATTTACTTTAGAAACTATAGAAATTCATAATCCAATTCACAACAAAAAAGTAAATAATAAATGTTTATTTTGTCTAAAAGTGAATCCAATTACAATTTATATGGTGAAAAAAAAGGATTCTAGGGTTGTCTTTGCAATTCATTTTTGTCCATGGAGCTTTTTTGTTATTTTTCCCTTCTTTTTGTTTTCTCCATCCCAAATACCTGCTTCCCATGCTATTATTTTTCTCTACAGGACTCTTGGCGCAGCGAATTGCAAAGCCTTGCAGGGGAAAGTGCATCTTTTTTAAGCTAGATCAGCCCTTTTTCAGACCAAGCCTCGCCTGTCTCTTTTTAGTTTTCTGTATTTAAAGTATAAAAATAAGTATATCTGTTCAAACTGTCTTATACTGGTTTACCATGACATAACAAAGTGAGTGCAAATTAATTTATTCAAGATTGTTTACTTTAGATGTTATGTTTGACATAAATGTTACATTTGAGACAGATCCTTTTGGTTATTTAGCAAGCAGTACATTGACAAATTTAAAATGTTTGTAGAAAGTTACTAAGTCAATAATATTAGATCACTAATTTAATGTTCTGTGTTGTTTTTTGTGTTTGTTTTTTTTTTTTATCCGAACAGCGATTATTACCAATTGAAGGTGCAAATGACCTCTTCTACCAGCCTCCACCACCAACACCAACTTCTAAAATTTACTCCATAAGGCCATATTTTCCAAAAGATGAGGTTAGTGAATACTTTGAGTGAATTTAATGTGCTATCAAGTATAGCACAATAGACAGACGTACAGTGTAGTTGTGCTATGTTTTAAATGTTTTAGATCTACTACATTATTCTTTTGGAAACATTTTCTTCATTGTGACCAGTGGTGTTTTACACTGGAACATAAATATAGTACCTAATGTACTATATGTATGTAACTGGTGGTTTATTTTAGAAATTTGCTATTTCAGTTACTTATTCTTTGCCATGTATGTTTGACTTGCATCTAAACAAACATACACAGCTATATTTTTGAAATAGTGGCCTATCACATCATATAATTTATTGTAATGACATAATGTAAATAATTTTTAGTCATTTGAACAAAATTAAAGCCTATTATCCAAATCACTAATAATAAACTACTCATCATTTGAATTCATATTGTCTGAATTGTGTATTTAAAACAAATATTTGTTATAGTGGTGCACATTCCACCACATGCAGATATCTCTGCTGAAATAATTTCTGAAGCCATAAATTTGCTCAAAATTGTGATTAGCAGTTTTCAGTTTTTTGTGAACTGTATTTGTCGCACCACTATTAATATATTAACATACTGAACAAATTCTTTGAAAACATTTTAGGTGCTTACAAAACCCATCACGGGATATCTCCCTGTGCATCTGATCACCGCACTATTCACTTATTTCCTATTTACAACCAGAAGCTGAAACATAAACATTCCTGTGCAAAACACAGGATCAGTGAAGTCTGCATATTGTGCTTCTCCTGCTCTTACTTTTATAATAATTATAATAATTCCTGTTATACACTGGATAATGCTGTTTATATAATCACTAACAACTTGAGTGTCAATGATCACTGTATATGAAGCTAGTAAAGTATACCTGAGTAGTATGTCATTGATTACCAAAGACTTCTTCTTTTGGGAAAAAAAAAACATCCTGTCCAGGAAAATAGTGCAGAAGAAATGTGAGGTTTTATGTCAATTGACAAACCATTGAAAAAAGTGAAGAAAATTCAAATGCAAGTCTAATTGTTTATCCATTTATAGAGGTAAGTTTATATATTTTCTAACCATGACTTTGGGGGTTCATTTGTAGGCTTCTGTATACAAGATCTGCGGAGAGATGTACAATGAAGGCATGGAGGACATTCCTTTCTGTGAACAGCCTGATTTAATTGGCGATAAGTATGTTGAACACAGATGCTTTCTACTTGCTTATTGGGCCATCTATAATAAAACTGAAGTTGATATTTAGTTTACAGTTTTGCTTAGTGATCAACATAAATGTTCCAATGCTCTTAGCAAGACAAAACAGTTTTTGTGTGTGCATACTGGTAACCGCCTGTAAAAATGAAATGAAATTAATATATTTGTTTACTGGCAACACTGGGAAACTTCTCCAAACACAGCTGAAGATGCTGTACACACTCATACACTTGAGGCCAAGCATCTGTGAACCTGCATTTGGATTAAGTGGGCTCTAAAAACACGTGGATGCTTATTTTTGTTGTTTGATTACCTGCTATTCTTGTTTGTGTAATTTGACCGCCATCGGCAATGAGATGAGCAACGACAGCTGCCAAGTTTGGTATCCCATTCAACTAGAATTTGCGTAATATGGCAGCAGTTGGACTTTACAATGTAGTTAAAGTATGTCAAGTAAGCTTGTGGTGGCTCAATGGCTTTAATAAAGAGCAGGTTCCAATTCAAGTGATGTAAATGGCATCAGTTGATGTCTTTTTGTGAATTCTTGGTTGTGGATGGGGACTATGAGTTGACTGTGGTTTAGATTTCTTAATTTTTTAAAGACATACCCAATAAAGAGTAAAATCTCTGAAGTCTCAAGGTTATTAGATGCTTTGGGGCATGGTGTAGTGCATGTCTAAAGCTTTGTCGATAAATTATATTTTATAATGAAGCTGTGAGGGTATTTTTTGTGTAATTTTCTGAGAAGTCAAGCAAAATGACCTTTTACTGGCTAACTAAAAAAGATTACAACTCAATCTTGTATTACATCTTGCCTGAAGAAGGGGCCTCCAAAGCTTGCATATTGTAATCTTTTTAGTTAACCAATAAAAGATGTCAATTTACTTGACTTGTCATTGCATCCATCATGGCTAACATGGTACAACACCCTCGTACTACGGTGTAATTTCATGTAAATATAGAGTACTTATTTGTTCACTATATGCCTACAGAGTTTCTCTTATCAGCAGTTCCTCCCCTGGCATTTCAGTAATGGTTCTGCTGCGTGACTCTCCCAAACCAGGCAGTAATACATTTTCTCAGATTAAATATGAAGAAGGTCTTTAGTAATTGGGATGGCTATGTGAAATCCCCGAGGCATTTTGACTAGAATGCCTACATTTTGCTTACAAATACTGTATATATTACTGGGTGGGATCTACAGTGTTGCTGAGTGTTTCATGGTGACCAGTCCATAATATTTCTTTACCTTGTTTTTAATGTGTTTCCTAAATTTGTAGATTGATTGGGGGATTGCTGACCCTTAGCCCAGATTATGGGTTTGTACTGGAGGATGATGATGGAATCTGTGGATACGCCCTTGGCACAGTTGATGTCAAACCATTTGTGAAGAAATGTAAAGTAAGCTGGTTCCCAGTAATGCAAGAGAAATATAATAAACCAGATTCAGAAAAGGAGCTTTCGGAGGCTGAGGTCAGTAAATTATTTTTTAGTATCTTGTAATCCTGTTGTTATTATTTCAAGTAATAACTTGTGTTAAGAGAATCGTTCCTTTGTTTTTACCTTGGGGTCATTCGTGAAAGTAGCTGCAGTATTTATTGTTTGGTTTGAGTCCGGCTATCATTACTGCTTTTGCTGCCAAAATTGATCACATTGGGTGTTTCTGGCTTCTGGACCATATGGATGACCAGATCCATCCATCCATCCTTCCATCTATTTTCTTAACCCACCTATTCAGGGAAGGGTCACAGAACCTATACCAGCAGGATGTGCCAGCCCATCACAGGGTGAACGAACACACACACACACACGGGCTGGTTTAGGCAACCCAGTTCCAACTGACCTGCATGTGTTTGGACTGTGAGAGGAAACTCACCCAAACATGAGGAGGGTACCACATAGGCAACACTGCAGACACAAACCCTGGCCTGCTTATTGCAAGGTAGTAGCGCTACCACTGTGCCACCCTGGCCAAACCCAATGGTGGCTAATGTTAGCCAATGTACACTTTAGATTTATAACCAACTGCGAAGCATGATACTGCAGTATGTTTTAAATAAACAATAATATTGCTTCATCTTAATTGTACATACTTTCTTCTATCAGTGCAGTATTGTAGATGCATATCTTCTACTGTTTTTTGCTGCAGATTACATTTTGTGAATGTCAAGTTTTTTAATTATTACATTTTTTCTTACAACTGTTATAAATTTAGTATTTCAGGATTTTGCCATGATCTAAAAATTAAGAATTCTATCATATTTTGAATGTTTTAATTATTAGGGCTGTTTTTTTTTTTTTATTCTTTTTGAGTATAATAATATTTGAGAGTGATTTAAAAAGTTTGCAGGTGTTCACCAAATGTTGGTAACTTCTACATTTTATGATTACTTTCTTTACAGAAAATGATGCTTAGTTTTCATGAGGAACAGGAAGGCCTTCCTGAATCATTTCTAAGTAATTTCCCATCAATGATTAAGGTGGATATACATTGGAAGGTCACAGATCCTAGTGTAGCTAAGAGCATGATGGGCTGCCTTCTCTCCTCACTCAAAGCTAATGGTAAGTAACAACAACATTTATTTATTTAGCACCTTTTCATACAACAGTGTCGCACAAAGTGCTTTACAAGATGACAAAATAAAGTTACAAGAAGAGAAAAAATCTAAGGTAGTAAGAATTTAAAGACCAGTATCATTTTTATTATTTACATGAATTCCAAAATCAGTGGTTTTTCAGTCCTGTGTGGTTCAGACAGTTCTTGGAGTATTATTTGAACCCAGTTTGGTAACCGGTAGAGGGATTCTTATAATTGAAGTTGTAAGCTTATGGAATCATAAATGATTTTTGCACATATATATTTTTCTGTACAAACAATCATGTAAAGATGCTTTTTTAAACATTGACAAAACTCTTACACTTGTATTTTTTACTTACTAAATAGGGGGACAGTAGGTTTATAAGTAGCTTTACCTTTATTTGTTAGAGGCTTCTGTCATGCTTTCATAATTTTGTATGTTTGCCAGGAAAAAATCCTTTATTCTCATGTTGGCAGGGAGAGCACGAGTAGGAGAACCTACTTAGCCTAACTGTGAGTCCTGAGAACTATGTTGACAGAGTTATTGAAAGAAGTTTAAATTTGAAATGTGCAAATATGGATTTGTGTACTTCAAATTTGATTTGATTAGTGATTAGCAACTGCTTTCAATGCAGAAGAATGAAACATGCCAGTATCACTCTGGGTTACATTAGTTAGGAAGAAATGTGTAGAGTTAGCATGTGGAATATGCGAAAAACTGCCAAATCTTCATATTTCAAGCCACAGTATATTATTTGACTTATTTCTATAAAGTTGGCCTTGTATAAATGTTTGGCAGAAAATGAGCAGCATGTTTTGCTTTGTATTCAGTGGTTACAACATACTAATTGGTTTGAGTCGTAACACAGCTACCACAGAGGAGCGAAAAAATCCTCCATCAATACACTGTGTGCACAATTATTAGGCAAGTAAGTATTTTGACCATATCATCATTTTTAATGCGTATATTCCAACTCCAATCTGTATTAACTTGAATGCTTATTGGATTTAAGCACGTCAGGTGATGTGTATTTGTGTAATGAGGGAGGGTGTGGCCTAAGGAGATCAACACCCTATATCAAGGTGTGCAGAATTATTAGGCAGCTAGCTTTCCTCAGGCAAAATGGGCCAAAAAAGAGATTTAACTGACTCTGAAAAGTCAAAAATTGTAAAAAGTCTTTCAGAGGGATGCAGCACTTTTGGAATTGCTAAGATATTGGTGTGTGATCACAGAACCATCAAACATTTTGTTGCAAATAGTCAACAGGGTCGCAAGAAACGTGTTGAGAACAAAAGACGCAAATTAGCTGCCAAAGATTTGAGAAGAATCAAACGTGAAGCTACCAGGAACCCATTATCCTCCAGTACTTTCATATTCCAGAGCTGCAACCTACCTGGAGTGCCCAGAAGTACAAGGTGTTCAGTGCTCAAAGACATGGCCAAGGTAAGGAGGGCTGAAACCCAACCACCACTGAACAAGAAACATAAGTTGAAACGTCAAAACTGGGCCAAGAAATATCTGAAGACAGATTTTTTCAAAGGTTTTATGGACCGATGAGATGAGAGTGACTCTTGATGGACCAGATGGATGGACCTGTGGATCAGTAATGGGCACAGAGCTCCACTCCAACGTGGAGGTGGGGTACTGGTATGAGCTGGTATTTTTAAAGATGAGCTAGTTGGACCTTTTGCATTGAAGATGAACTCAAAATCAACTCCCAAACCTACTGCCAGTTTTTCAAGACACTTTCTTCAAACAGTGATACAGGGAAAAGACCATGATTTTTATGCAGGCCAATGCTCCATCACTTGCATCGAAGTTCTCACTGCGTGGCCAGCCAGTAAAGGCCTTAAAGATGAAGGAATAATGACATGGCCCCCCTTCCTCATCTGACCTAAACCCTATCGAGATCTTGTGGGCACTTCTTAAACGCTAGATTTACGGGGGAGAAAAACAATACACCTCTCTGAAGAGTGTCTGGGAGGCTGTAGTCACTGCTCCACAAAAAGCTGATCGTCAACAGATCAAGAAACTGACAGACTCCATGAATGGAAAGGCTTATGACTGTTATTGGAAAGAAGGGTGGCTATATTGGTCATTGATTGATTGATTGATTTTTTTGAAATGTCAGAGATGTTTATTTGTAAATTTTGAGGTGTTTGTTTATTATTCTCACTATAACAGATGAAAATAAACAAGTGAGATGGGAAAATTTTCATTTTTCCTTTAGTTGCATAATAAATCTGCACACTAATAGTTGCCTAATAATTGTGCGCACATATGTATTCCCCTGATGATGTTCACACTCACATTTCCGTTGTGAAACATTCAGGTTTATTAACATTTTGGATTGACTGATAGCACTGTGTTTGTTCCATATTAAAATTAATCCTCAAAAATACAACTTGCCTAATAATTCTGCACTCCCTGTAATTGAAGAATAAGTTTATTTTTCAAATCGACGTTACTTCTTCACAGTATGGTATATATTCATTTGTGTTCTAAAGTGAAGTAAGTCAGATCTGCTATAAGGAGCACATTTCTCAAATTGGAGTATACAGCAGAAATGAATTGGTTGTAGTAGATAAATGATGTGTTGTTGCAGACCCCTTACCCTACCTCACAAAAATGGTTTTAAAATCTCCCTGAATGTTTTTCAGTATAATAATGGTGTGCATCAAAATCCGTAGGTAACTTCAGGTTATCTTGACTTTTAAAACCCCGTATGATGACACTTGTTGCATAGGCCTACATTTGTTTATGCCTACTGTATATGTTTTCCCAACAGCAGCAGGGCATTTGATGTTGGCTAAATGCTTCATCTTTATGTTGGGACATTTGCTTAAGGTTTGTGAATGCACTCCTAGGAAAACTGGCATGTAGCTGGATACTTGCAGTGCTGGCCTTATTGTCTCAAACTCTGTTTGATTCCTAATTAGAACAGTTACCCCATCTTATGTACCAAGAAGAGCACACAAATTATGTGGAGCTTTGACCAGTTAATAGTTAACCCTCCTCTGGACTTCTTCTCTATCTGTATACAAGTTCGGTTTTCTTGCCTTCTTCGGCTTCCCAGAACAACTGAAACACACTGTTATTTTGTACATAAGGACAATACAGACATTACTGAGATATTTTGCTACAGTGGCTCATCAACAGAAGTCGCTTCTGATGCCAGATAGCATCCATACATATAACATTTGTAGTGAGGTGTAATGTCCCAACTAACAAAATAATAACTCACATTTGCAACATACCCAAGACTTTCATGTAAGCACCTTTTTATCTTTAAAAATTGCTCAAGAATAAGCAATGAAATCGGTGCACACGAACTACTTCAGTCTTACTAGTGGTATGTGAGGCCGCTCCGTCGGGATGCACCTCCTTAACAGAATAACTGGGATATCGAAGTCCTCCGGTAGTTTTGAAAGCTAAGGTTTCTCTGTCTTTCATTAGTAAACGTGTTGTTCATTTAGTCATCAGGCCAGTTACCCTCCTGATTGCATTTCATTCTGCCCATGTAGATTGTTGCAGCCACTGTTTACATACGTAAACTCAAAGTGAATTATGTCTCTTAGTATACTGGTGTATGTTCATATGTGTGACATCATCCCTTGTTGTCCTTTAACAGCCAGTCAGTCAAAATTGATGTACGAGTATAGTATGTTTAAAACTGCCATGTATTTTATGCAACTACTGTATAGATTAGGCCAAGTTTTTGCTTATATGGACTTATAGATTTTCTGTTTTTTCTTGTTTTTCTCCTTATTTATGTTAAGGATCCCATGGAACTTTTTGTGAAGTAAGACAGAATGACAAGAGAATGCTGGACTTTTACGGTAAACTGGGCTGCTTTGAAGTAGCGAAGATGGAGGGCTTTCCTAAGGATGTGATTATCATGGGAAGGAGCTTATAAACAGATATGAATGTGAATTACCAACTTTTGTCTAAACAAAATCTTTATTAGGCCAAGACATGCACAATATGTCTGCTTTATTTTAATCATGCCTACTCATCACAGAACTTTTATTAATAAACGGAGTCTTTGGTAGAAAAATGGATCCATGTTTGGCACTGCTAAAGTCTGGAAAATTGAAGCTGTACTACCACTCGGTGACTAACACTACTCCATCAGCAATGCATAATGGTTTTCTTTTTATATCCAGTAAACAGCTCTGACTTGACAGGTATGGATGAGGAACTGTATGATAAATATTGAGAATACATTTGGTACTTTCCGAATGATCACTTCATACTGTACATCAAAAGTAAAAACGTTTGCAAAATGCAGATCCATTAGGAAGCATCGATGCAGAGTGGTAGTGTGTATCTGGAAACGAACGTTAGTGGTACAATAACACTTCAACGTATACAACTGTGGCTGAGACATGCTGCAAAGTATGTAACAAGATGTGGACGAGTGTCTGTACATCTACGTTGGCCACAAAAACTGCAGACTGAGTGGGAAACCTACACTTTATCAGCTGTGATAGTCAGCGCCAACTAAAGTCAGGAAATGGCTGATCCATTGGAAATGGCAGTTGTTTGAAGGGCTTCTCAAGCACTGAAGTGATGTCTTAATGCCAACATCTGTTCGGACGTTCTTAAACACTCTAACTCTGTGATTAACGTGGAACCTTAGTTGCACATTCTCTTTAGTGGCAGCAGTGTCCAAAAAGCTTACAATCATAAATAATTATGTATATTAATTATTTAAAGTACACAGCTTACAGATTTTGAAATGTTGTTATATAGCGTTTTAAAATCTCAACTTACATTTTTTTGTAGTTTTATTTATTATTTGTCAACTGCATATAAATAGTAGATCCAGGACAGCACTTTGACTTGGCTTTATTCACCTGGGTCACAGTTCTTTGTATTTCTTCTTTTTTTATTCTAAGATTAACAGCTTCAAATTGAAAAGACTTGCATTCACTTTACACAGCAAAACAAAACAAAGCAAACACACCCGAGTCCCACTTGTAAAAAATGTGAATTGTTATCTAACATCTGGAATCTTGTGAACCTGCAGCACAGCATCTTTTATCTTTCTTGCCTCTTGAAATTGTTATTCCAATAAACTGAAATGAATTTGTGAATATGTTTGATATTTGGAATTTTTGCCATGAAATTCTAAATCTAGAGATCTAAATTAACATTAGAATAATAGATTCTACAAAAGCTGACTTGCTGATTAGTGTGGATGTGGAAAGTTTAAAGATACACTTAATCTGTTTGATTAGCCATGCATATTAAACTAAACAACAGTCAGTTTTGAAATCATAGTACATAAATAGATGAAATGACACATTAAACCTTATTTGATGAGGTGGCGTCTCATAAGGCTGCACGATTTATGTAGTTGCTGCATTAGGTTTCTGACTCACATTATTTAGGCTGAAGCAACTTCATTTGTTTGCCTTTTATGCAACACTTTTAAAAATCATCACTGAATATTATTTATAACTCCCTGTAAGCTAGGATTCATTTTATTTTTTTTTTTGACCATCTACAGTACAGTTGTTAATGTGCGTATGAGACGGTAGACGGCATCCACATTACGACTGCGCCAGTCCGGCTTTACGTTCTCCTGATGCTCATTTTTGTGTACTCCCTTCTGACTTGTGGAACTATTGAGGGTCGTTTTACAGCATTTTTGTTGTGATGTTACAGGAAATGCTATTTGGTGCTGTTACTTTCTGAAGAATGCAATGATCTTTTTAAAGCATTGTAATCTCTAAAGGAATTCCTTTAGTGTTTCAAAGCTGCAGTGCTGTACAAATTCTGCAGATGTTCTGTTTGTTATAGGACAGATTGTTATGTATTATTTGTATGTAATTGAGATAATTCAGTCAGGAAAATAAAGTAAGTGGGGAAAAAAAGCATTTGCTGTGTGTTTGATGTTCAGTCCTCTTGGTGGAACATTTCACATGTTTGTGTTTAGAGATGTATCTTCTACTTTCGGCTGCTCCCGTTAGGGGTTGCCACAGCAGATCATCTTCCATATCTTTCTGTCCTCTTCATCTTGTTCTGTTACACCCATCACCTGCATGTCTTCTCTCATCACATCCATAAACCTTCTCTTAGGCCTTCCTCTTTTCCTCTTCCCTGGCAGCTCTATCCTTAGCATCCTTCTCCCAATATACCCAGCATCTCTCCTCTGCACATGTCCAAACCAATGCAATCTTGCCTCTCTGACTTTGTCTCCCAACCGTCCAACTTGAGCTGACCCTCTAATGTACTAATTTCTAATCCTATCCATCCTCCTCACACCCAGTGCAAATCTTAGCATCTTTAACTCTGCCACCTCCAGCTCTTGTCTCCTGCTTTCTGGTCAGTGCCACCGTCTCCAGCCCATATAACATAGCTGGTCTCACTGCCGTCCTGTAGACCTTCCCTTTCACTCTTGCTGATAATCGTCTGTCACAAATTACTCCTGACATTCTTCTCCACCCATTCCACGCTGCCTGCACTCACTTTTTCACCTCTCTTCTACAATCCCCATTACTCTGTACTGCTGACCCCAAGTATTAAAACTCATCCACCTTCGCCAGCTCTACTCCCTGCATCCTCACAAATCCACTGACCTCCCTCTCATTCACACGCATGTATTCTGTCTTGTTCCTACTGACCCTCATTCCTCTCCTCTCTAGAGCATATCTCCACCTCTCCAGGGTCTCCTCAACCTGCTCTCTACTATCGCTACAGATCACAATGTCATCAGCAAACATCATACTCCATGGGAACTCCTGTCTAATCTCATCTGTCGGCCTGCCCATCACCATTGCAAATAAGAAAGGGCTCAGAACCGATCCCTGATGTAATCCCACCTCCAACTTGAATGCATCCATCACTCCTACAGCAGACCGCACCACTGTCACACTTCCCTTGTACACATCATGTGCAACTCTTATGTACTTCTCTGCCACTCCGGATTTCCTCATACAATACCATAGCTCCCCTCGAGGTTCCCTGTCATATCCGCAGCTCCATCTGGCCTTCTCTAAACTTCTCCATCAACATCCTCAGAGTAAACATTGCATCTGTGGTGCTCTTTCTTGGCATGAAACCATACTGCTGCTCACTAATCATCACCTCATTTCTTAACCTAGCTTCCACTACTCTTTCCCATAACTTCATGCTGTGGCTCATCAATTTTATTCCCCTGTAGTTATTACAGTCCTGCACATCCCCCTTATTCTTAAATATCAGCACCAGTACACTTCTTCTCCACTCCTCAGGCATCCTCTCACTTTCCAAGATTCCATTAAACAATCTGGTTAAAAAGTCACTGCCATCTCTCCTAAACACCTCCATGCTTCCACAGGTATGTCATCTGGACCAACGGCCTTTCCATTTTTCATCCTCTTCATAGCTGTCCATACTTCCTCCTTGCTAATCTGTTGCACTTTCTGATTAGCTATCTCCACATCAGCCAGCCTCTTCTCTCTCTTGTTCTCTTCATCAACCTCTCAAAGTACTCTTTCCATCTGCTCAACACACTCTCCTTGCTTGTGAGTACGTTTCCATCTTTATCCTTTATCACCCTAACCTGCTGCACATCTTTCTCAGCTTGGTCCCTCTGTCTAGCCAATCGGTACAGGTCCTTTTTTCCCTCCTTAGTGTCCAACCTCTCATACAACTCATCATACGCCTTTTCTTTAGCCTTCACCACCTCTCTCTTCACCTTGCACCTTACCTCCTTGTACTCTTGTCTACTTTCTGCATCTCTCTGACTATCCCACTTCTTCTTTGCCATCCTCTTCCTCTGTATACTCTCCTGCATTCCCTCATTCCACCACCAGGTTTCCTTTTCCTCCTTCCTCTTTTCAGATGTCACACCAAGCACCCTTCTTGCTGTCACCCTTACTACATCTGTAGTTTCCCAGCTGTCTGGTAATTCTTCACTGCCACCCAGTGCCTGTTTCACTTCCTCCCTCAACTCAACCTTGCAGTCCCATTTTTCAAATTCCACCATTTGATCCTTGGCTCTGTCCACACTCTCTTCCTCCTCTTGATCTCCAACGTCATCCTACAGACCACCATCCTATGCTACTTAACTACACTTTCCCCTGCTACCACTTTACAATATTCAATTTCCTTCAGATTGACTCTTCTGCATAGGATGTAATCTACCTGTGTGCATCTTCCTCCATTCTTGTACGTAACCGTATGTTCCTCCCTCTTCTTAAAATACGTATTCACCACAGCCATGTCCATCCTTTTGGCAAAATCCACTTTCCTCTGACCTTCCTTGTTCCTCTCCTTGACACCATACCTACCCATCACCTCCTCTTCTCCACTGTTCCCTTCACCAACATGCCCATTGAAATCCGCTCCAATCACCACTTTCTGTCCCTTGAGTACACTGTTTATTACTTCATCTAACTCACTCCAAAAATCTTCTTTCTCACACATTGCACACCCAACTTGCAGTGCATATGCACTAACAACATTCATCATCACACCTCCAATTTCCAGCTTCATAATCATTACTCTGCCTGACACTCTTTTCTCCTCCAAAACACTCTTGACATACTGTTCCTTCAGAATAACTCCTACTCCATTTCTCCTCCTATCCACACCATGATAGAACAATTTGAATCCACCTCCGATCTACCTGGCCTTGCTCTCCTTCCATTTAGTCTCTTGCACGCACAATATATCAACCTTCCTTCTCTCCATCATATCTGCTAACTCTCTCTCCTTACCAGTCATACTGCCAACATTCAAAGTTCCTACCCTCAGTTCCACTCTCTTTACCCTCCTCCTCTCCTCCTGCCTCTGGACACGTCTCCACCCCTCTTCTTTGGCCAACAGTAACCCAATTTCCACTAGCATCTTATTGGCTAACAGTGCTGTATTGTCCACGTATTGATCTGGCAAAATTTTACACCAGATGTTTAAGGGTATATAACAATAATAATAATGCTTCCTTCTGCTTCTTAAACATACATCCAAGTGAAGAGTTGCTTCTCCCATCATCTTGGTAGATGCATTATACAGTTAGGAATCGCTGTACCCCGAAGCCATCACTCACAAAATCTTCATTGGCAGGGATGTAAGATTGCAGCAGAGTTTAACGGCCAGATCTTTTCAACTGCATTCATGGCACTGCCTCTGAAGGATGCTAACTCGTGTGGCTAAACAAAGTTTTCTTTGGTTGAGTTGCTTCTGCTGCTTGGGGTTACAGTTGTGATGAAAAGCTTACACATGCACTTGGATATCAGATGTGCAAGTCCGGCCAGTGTTGGACTTTTGAGGATTTCTACAGCTGTTCTTGGCACAGTGATTTAGCAACATGAATCATTTCTTTGGAGAAAAAAATCTGAAATTAACAGACAAATTTTTAATTTATTGTGGGCTTTCTGAAACCACCACAAAGGTCAAAATCCTACATACAGGATGATTCTGTGGTAAAGTAACTTAATGTTTCAAGATGATCAGGCCTAAAGGAAGCATGCAGACCCCTGTAGCACATCACGCATAATAATATGGACCTCTGACATACATTTGTCAGAACTAAAAGAATTTTCTTCACTGTGATAGACGAGTGAGACCACCTTAAGGTGGTCAGGAAGACTGTCGTTACCTGTGGCATCAAAGCGGCACTCAAATCTAATAGAACAAGAACTGATGTACTGTATTTATTGTTTGCATCAGCATAAAGCGGTAACTAATTTTTGCCAAAGCAGATCCAGAACTAGGATGTGGTGGGAAACCTGCCCTGATCACTAACCCAGAATAGATTTTTTATATTGAAGTAGTCATTTGATTTCACTGCACAAGAAAGTTTTTGCTTCCTGAACACTGTTGGGTGTTTCTTATAGATTTTTGGGTGCTGATCACGATTATTGTTTCAGAGAAATCTTCAGTTTTGTCATGATTTTTTCTTATATTTGTATCCAAACATTTTTCCTCCCGTAAGTGACTTATCAACAACGGTTTGTGCAGCCTGGGCATGGCCAGGTTGGAAGCTGTTCTGTTGGCAGGTCTGAACGAGCTTGACGCTGTCTCAGCATGCTATAAAGGTGGCTTGCATACACCGATCCTGCTCATTTGGTTTATATAGATTGTCAGTGTGTATGTATAATATCAGTATAGCAAAGTATAGTATCTGTAGCAATATAACAGTAAGGAAGCTTGATGCTATAGACGTTTTGGTGTCGGGCGATATGCCTCTTCAATGTCGTAAGAGCCGCAATACATTCTGCTATATCTGTGGCGATATTATTGCGCCTCGGAGACATTGGATGACTACTCTTATGAAGAAGCTTATCATCTGTATTTTGGCTGGAAAATTGGTGATCAACACAAGGAATGGGCGCCTCACATCTGCTGTGCGACAAGTGCTGTCAGTCTGACAGCCTGGCTCAGAGGCGCTCGAAAGACGATATGGCAAGAACAGAAAGACCATGTGACGAACTGTTACTTCTGTTTGACTAATGTGTCTGGTTTCTCTGCCAAAAACAAGAAGCCAATTGAATATCCTAATCTGCCTTCAGCAATGAGACAGTCTTCCAATTCCGAAACCACCAGAGGACTAGACCTTAGACGAACCAGATGAAGAAACTGCAATGCAGGGTACTGACAGTGACATTGACCCGGATTTTGAACCGTGCTCATCAGGCGATCCACATCTGATAACACAGTCCAAATTGAACGATTTGGTCAGAGAGTTGGGTCTGTCAAAAGTAAAAGCCGAGCTGCTGGGTTGGACACTGCAGGAATGGTGTGTGCTTTCACCAGGTATGAAAATGTCTGTGTTTTGAGGCTGACATCATGATATAACCAAACTTTTTGCACAAGTCAACAGTCTCTGTTTCTGTTTTGACATTGAAGGATTGCTCTCGCCCTTGGGTTGTGATCACAACCCGGAACCGTTGTGTCTCTTCATTGATTTGTCAGTGTTAAGCCTGAAAGTTGTTCTGCTACACAATGGCAACGTTTATCCTTCAGTACCTGTTGGCTATGCAGCACACATGAAAGAAACGTATGAGAATATGGAACTGTTGCTGAAGCACGTCCAGTATAGCAGGTATAACTCGAATATCTGTGGAGATCTTAAAGTCGCTGCTCTGTTACTGGGACCGCAGCTCAGCTATACAAAGTACTGTGAATGGGACAGCCATGTCAAAGAGTCGCACTATTTTCGACAGAACTGGCCACTCCGTAAAAAGTTAGTTCCAGGACAGACAAATGTGGCACATGAATAGCTTGTCAACCCATCAAAGACATATTTGGCTCCTCTTCACATAAAACTGGGACTCATGAAGAATTTCATGAAAGCATTGAACAAGGAAGGCAAAGGTTTTCGTTATTTAAGAGAGATGTTCCCAAGAATAACTGACGCCAAGATCAAAGAGGGCATTTTTGTTGGCCCCCAGAAATGTTATGAGTGACAAGTGGTTTGAAGATCTGTTAATTGGGACAGAAAAAATGCCTGGAAAACCTTCAAAGACGTTGTTGACAATTTTCTGGGCAATTACAGAGCTCCAAACTCCATTCAGCTGGTAGACCAACTTCTCAAAGCAAACAAGACAATGAAGTGCAACATGTCACTCAAGATTCATTTCCTCCATTCACAATTGGACTTCATCCCCGCAAATCTTGGAGCTGTCAGTGACAAACACGGTGAAAGGTTTCACCAGGACATTGCTACGATGGAGAGATGATACCAGGGCAACTGGAATTCGTCAATGCTTGCTGACTACTGTTGGACACTGCAACGTGATGCACCAGAGATTGAATGCAAAAGAAAATCAGGAGCAAAACACTTTTAATTCTGTTGAATTTAAAAGGTTATGCGAAACATAAACGTGACTAAATACATTTTTGTCAGTAAGCATATAAATGTCTATTTCTCTACGTGATGCAGTAAAACCAAGACTATATTTGTGCATAACCAGTAGGTACCTGTCACAATCGGCAAACACTTTTCGGGAAGCAAGACTTTTCAAAAAAATTGTTGTGCAATGTTTTTGAAAAACTACACTTTCTAGAATTTTACTTAGAGAGGTAAAAGATGGATCTAAAATTGTCCAAGACAGAGAAGGTAGAAGGTCTTTGCTGTAGAATCAAAAATCCAGGAGGGTAGAGATGGCTGAAGTCCAAGGTCACCCACTAGGGAGTCCTAGCTAAACCAAGTGATGATGTCAAAGAGGAATAAATTGAGACCTAGTTATCTGGTCACATTTGAGACATATCTGCTCTGAGATTTTTTATCACAGTCCAGGGCTTTCATACAAAATAGTAATAACTAAGGAGAAAAGTCTAACTGCAGCCCACATTCTGTGACGCTGCTCCTGTGGTCGAAATTTAACATCTTATTAAAGAAAGAAATCCTCTAATAACAGGCAGGAGAAAAGCCGTTCATGGTATCTTGTAATTACTACTCAGCCAAACGCCTTGGAGGGAGCATTCTTCAAAAACAGTCCGTTATAGAATGGTCCGAGAAACGAAAGAATAGAGAGGTTCATTTTATAAAAGCTGTTCAGTTTGCATACAGTGTCAATCGATGGATGCATTGACTCAGGTTGGTTTACACTCAAATGACTTGTATAAAATAAACGTCTGTAATGTTAAATTCTGGTTCTTCTTACACGTCTGAGTTTAACCCCCACTCTTGAAATTTCTGTTCACATAACAACTGTCTGTCTGGACCTTTGCAAGACATCTGCTGATTTCTTAGTCATCTTTCAGTACAATTTGCTGTTCACTTGACCTTTATCTAGTGTCCTGGTGTGCCGGCAAAGGTTTTTGACATTTATTAACCCTTTGTGCTATTTTTTTTTTAAGATGAAAGCTATGTTACCCAAAAACTATTTTTACACACTGCATACCTATGTATGGCTGTCACAAAACACCCTTCATGATCATTCTCAGAATGCAATCCATTGTCGTAAATGTATCGATCAATGAAGGGAGATCAACATAATGAACCTTCACCCAACCCTAACCTTAACCATAATTAAATATTTGCATCCACCCCTTGTTCAGGAGCATCAGATCTGACTACACTATACCCTTTGTATATCTGGTGTGCAAGCAGGTGCTCAAGGCCCACACCAATAGCCCCACCTTGCAGAAGCCAAATGCCCACCTGGCCAACAATCACAATAAGATAACACTGGTGTGTCATGGTTGCAGTTTCTGGGGGCAGTGATGCCAAGGTTGTAATGGGGCCAAGATACACATGAGGTTTAACACTTCTATTTACAACTTGGCCGCCCACATTTACAGTTCTAACACATGGCAGTGAAGTGACGTCTCCTTTGTCCCTGGTGTTTAATATGCGATCCTCTTGTTTTTGTACAATTTCATTTCTTTTGCCCAGTAGATAAATAGTACAGTTGGCCCTTATTAGCCCCTGTTTAATATAAGATGCATTAGTGATTATGAATACTGATTTGAAAGATGGAAAAATGAGGCTGAGATAAATGTTATTTGTACGCTAATCAAAAAAGTCTGATTTAAAAAGAGAAGTTTTTATTGGCAGACATGCAAACTCCACACACAAACAATGCCCAGAATCCAAACATGAGATTATGGAGCTCTAAGAGCAGTTGACACTGAGCTACTAAGTCTCGCAGAACCAGATGTACGTATAATACGTACGTCTGGAGATAAACAGGGGTGGGTTTGGCTCGAAACTGAGTGGGAACAATTAGACAGGACACGCTGAGTGTCGCCTCATGAAGGTGGTGGTCAAAGTGAACTGCAAAGATCAGAGGTGGTCTCATTGATCCGGACTGACCAAAAGCAAGCTTCTGATTACAATACCAGGGGACCACCAGGGGGCGCACCTACCACCCCAACCCGACACAGAAAGACGTGGGACACAAGTTCAGTATACACGTTTATTATTTTTCTTTCTTTTCCTGTGGAAAACACCTTCCCCTGTTTCCCACGTGTACCGCATCAAACACTCTTCCTCCTCTTTTTTCTTCTCTCTCTTTGACTTCTCTCACCCGACTCTGGCTCTCAGTGTAGTGGCCGCTGTCTCCTTCTATAAGTGCTCCAGGTGTTTGTTGGTCTACTTCCAACAGTACTTCCAGGTGTCAAGAGTTCACCAGCAGCTACAGCACCCCCTGGTGGTGCCCATGGAACCCAACAGAGCCACACCAAACTCCAGCTCCCATGGAGCCCTGCAAGAGTCTAAGTAACCACTGCAACCCAAGGGGGCTGCCACCTAGCGCTCCGGGGGAGGTAATGCACTGGATACACACCCTCCCCAGTCCTTCAGGAGTAGAGGCATCCCAGCTGGGTGTATGACACAGGCCAAAAACTCTCACAAACAGACCCCAATTACACAAACGTGTGTCACATGTGTGCATGGGTTAAAAATAAACATATTGTAAGTTGTTGCAAGGCGAAACCATTTTCGTAAAATCAGATAATACCTTGGTATTCAAATTGAGTTGATCTGGTAGGAGTTGTTGATATTTTAGGGATGGTGTGGTGGGGACAAGTCATTGGAAGAAGGTGGTGGCGGAAATATCTACTAAAAAACTGGTCGGGGCGTTAGCTTTGCCCACAACCCCTTCTAGCACCTGAGCCCTGGATTGCTTGTGCCCTGGATTTATGCCCAGTCCATTCCAGACATCTTTGATCTTGATTATTCTGAGTGAGTTTGTTGTCTATTTCAACTTTATAAGCTTCCTTTCTTTCACTCAGCGTTTTCTTCAGCACTCACGGTATACCCTTCACAGACTCTTTGTCACTGGATTTGAATTCTCTGTTCTTCTTATTCATTAGAACATTAGAACACTCTAGACGAGAACAGGCCATTCAGCCCAACAAAACTCGCCAGTCCTATCCACTTATTTCCTCCAAGAAAACATCAAGTCGAGTTTTGAAAGTCCCTAACGTCTTACTGTCTACCACACTACTTGGTAGCTTATTCCAAATGTCTGTCGTTCTTTGTGTAAAGAAAAACTTCCTAATGTTTGTGCGAAATTTACCCTTAACAAGTTTCCAACTGTATCCCTGTGTTCTTGATGAGCTCATTTTAATATACAAGTCTCAATCCACTGTACTAATTCCCTTCATAATTTTAAACACTTCAAGCATGTCACCTCTTAATCTTCTTTTGCTTAAACTGTAAAGGCTCAGCTCTTTTAATCTTTCCTCATAATTCAACCCCTGTAGCCCTGGAATCAGCCTAGTCGCTCTTCTCTGGACCTTTTCTAGCGCTGCTATGTCCTTTTGTAGCCTGGAGACCAAAACTGCACACAGTACTCAAGATGAGGCCTCACCAGTGCATTATAAAGGCTGAGCATAACCTCCTTGGACTTGTACTCCACAGATCGTGCTATATAACCTAACATTCTGTTAGCCTTCTTAATGGCTTCTGAACACTGTTTGGAAGTCGATAGCTTGGAGTCCACTATGACTCCTAAATCTTTCTCATAAGGTGTACTCTCGATTTTCCGACCACCCATTGTGTATTCAAACCTAACATTTTTACTTCCTATGTGTAATACTTTACATTTACTGACATTAAATTCCATCTTCCACAAATCTGCCCAAGCCTATATGCTATCCAAGTCCTTCTGTAATGATATAACGGATTCCAGATTATCTGCTAATCCACCTATCTTGGTATCATCTGCAAACTTAACCAGCTTGTTACTTATATTCCTATCTAAATAATTTATATATATTAAAAATAGCAGTGGAACACCACTCTTAACATCAGCCAGTTCTGACGAGGTTCCTCGCACCATCACCCTCTGCTTCCTGTGTCTGAGCCAATTCTGCACCCATCTAAAAACATCACCCTGAATTCCCACTTCTTTTAACTTGATGCCCAACCTCTCATGTGGCACCTTATCAAATGCTTTCTGAAAGTCCAGATAAATAATATCATAAGCTCCACTTTGATCGGATCCTTTTGTTGCCTCCTCATAGAATTCCAACATGTTAGTAAAACACGACCTCCCTCTTCTGAACCCATGCTGACTGTTCAGAATAACTCCTGTCCTTGACAAGTGTTGCTCAATCTTATCCTTAATAATTCCTTCCATTAATTTTCCTGTGATGCTTGTTAAGCTTACTGGTCTATAGTTGCTTGGATCAGCCCTGTCACCCTTTTTATATAATAGGATAATATTTGCCATTTTCCAGTCCTTCAGAATCTCTCCAGTGCGCAGTGACTTCCTAAAATATGTGTCAAAGGAGACCTTTAAACTCCTTAGTAATCCAGAGTGTCTTACTTGAAAAGCAGTGCACTCTTTTTGAGTATAGTTTGCAATGCAGTGTCAAAGTTCCTTGATATCGTTCCCTTGTTTTAGAAGCAGCCATTCAGAGCCATTTCAGCCTCCACTTCCTCACTATCATTAGAACATTAGAACAGTTGTGACACGAGCCGGCCATTTGCTCCCACAAGCATGTCCATCCTATTCATCTAGGTTGTCCTAAATAACATGAAGTCAAGATTCAAAGGTCCTCTACATCCTTATCATAATGTGTACTTTCAAATTCAGAGCTTCCATTGTGTATTCAGATCTGACATTTCTACTTCCTACATGTAATACTTTATATTTACTTACATTAAATTTCATCTGCCCCTAAAGTAGTATGCTGTCCATGTCCCTCTGGTAACAACTGAACATTATCTGACCTCCAACCTAGCTTGGTGTCATCTGCAGACTTAGCCAGCTTGTTGATTATATTGTTGTCCAACATTGACCTTGATGGACATTACTTTTACCATCACCTAATACTAATAAGTTCACTTCACCCTAAACTGTTGCTTTTGGTGTTTGAGACAATTTTCTGCCCATCTACAGACCATGTCCTGAATGTCCACTTCTTTTAGCTTGATATCTAACCTCACATGTGATCCCTTTTCAAAAGTAGATCAAGACCAATAATATCATATACACCTCTGCTGTGAGGTACACAATCTGTAGATTTGGTTCTGCATTTTCATTATATTTTGCTCAAGGCAACAACAACAACAAGATGAACTAAATTCAGGACACATCAAAGCATATTATCTTCCCAGTTGTACCTCACTTTTAAAACAGCAGTTCCAACAAAGAAAGGAAGACATGCTGGAGCCTAAGGATATTAATTACTTTATAACCTGAAAAAGGGTGGACATCTGGGACAATAAGTTGCTAAATGGGTTTACAGCCTGGGAAAGGAATACATGCCAGTAGGTACTAAGCAACACCAAAAAAAGTTTTATTGTTTGAGAAAACAAACAGTGAATTCATTCATCATATTGACAACCAGCCAAACAGAATATCACATCTTGCAAAACCCCACAGTAGAATTTTATATTAAACTAGCTGATTACCCAGTGGCTTCGCTCACTGAGTGCAAGGGAAAAAATAAAATGTAGTATATAAATTATTAAACAGTAAAACATTAACATGTAAGAAGTAAAGATACATTGAGCAGTACTAGAGTGCTTTCGGGTAAAGTACATTTTAAAGGCGCTATAACACAACAGGTAAGTAGCACTAACAGCAGCTTAAATGTATTTGGATCATCTCTTGGTAGCAGATCCCTTGTGAAAGGCGCTACACGGCCACTGTGGTATATAAATTATATTTTCTATGTGATCCTGCAAATTTCTGCCTGACAACCTTGCAGTACGTCCCTGTGATTTAAGAGAAAAATTATTCTGAAAAATGTGGACGCTGCCCTTCAGTGCTTAATGGGCAGAAGGTCCAAACAATTCCTAAGTCCAAAACTTAACATGAAGAGGTCGATACATCTTCTTAGATGTAAACCCTCCATCTTCTTAAAAGAATTCATCACAAAAGCAACCTTGAATGTTGCGGGGTTTCAGTGACTTGAACTCACCTTAAGGGACAGTAAGTAGTTGTGAAGCACAATTTACAAAGAGAGTTTTGCTTTGATGGCGCCGATCACACTCATTCACAATGATTTCCACTCTCCCAGGAGCCGACGGGGCACTTGAAGTGTCACAAGCAGTGCAAGAAGAGAGGACGCCGCCAGAAACTGCAAAGCTCTCAACCCGGCAGAGCAGCCCGACATTCCACGCCTCCGAGTGTCCACTTTGTGTAACGACCTCTCGCCGCTGAAGGCGGTGTCGTCTTCACATTGTTTACAACTCGGCGCAGTTAAAAAGTAGAAAGATGCAGAGCTGTTTTCCTCATCTCTTCTACTATCAAGTATTGCCAATTAAAAAAAAGTTATGTCAGTTTCCACGACAGTCATGTGGACGAATAAATAAAACTTGGCGGCGGATGGCTCAGCACTGGAGTCCAGACAGGAGGGCTGGGAGAGGGCGACGTGGGACGCACTTCTATGGGATAGATCGCCGTGTTTGTGTTTACTTCTTTTCAATATCAGTAAAGTAACTCTCACACAAATAATTCACACAAACAATTCATAAAGACGATATAAAAATGGCGTCCACAAATGAAGTGATTAGTTCCTGTATTATAATATGTTCTGTGGTCATACGTAATTTCTGTTTCACGTGGTCATACGTAATTTCCGTTTCAAACACGAAAAGTATTTTATATATATAGATATGCCTCGTCTGAAGAGCGACATAGGAGGCAGGAAGAAGGGACAAAGACGTCAGGAGAAGGGAACAGAGCGACATCAGAAGAGGGTCCCAGCAATGTGCAGCCATTTCCATCTGATCGTCAGAAAATCTTCTCATGAACAACTACGAGTGCTAGATCACAAGCCGCCTGCGACATTCATCCTTGTCATCTTTACTTTTTCATAAGCTCTTTTCTAAAGACTATATATATCTAGACTTTACTATCAGTCCTATTTTCTATAATTCTTTGTTCCACTGGTATTATTATTATTCCTGTAATAAATACCATGCTGCTTTTAAGTTTCTATGCTTTGACTTAATGTCTAGAGTGATTGAAGTAATAAGGTAGATTTCTTTGAGCACCTGGTGCAGCCGGACGTTTGCCATTACATCTGTGCTGCGAGGTTTATTAAGGCTGAGAGTGAGAGCTTCACCCAAAAGTAGGGAACAGTAAATAAAGTAAGGCATTCTTGGCTGTGGTTTTCAGTGATACCTTTTGCTTATTGCTCGTTAACACTTGAAAAACATCCATTGGAATTTAACTCATTGTCACCCTGTATAGAAATGGCAGACATGAAAAAGCGACAACAGTTCATTTTAGAAAAAAAAAAAACTACATTTTTGTGGCTCTCGATTCCGGCAAAAAGAAAAAAGACATTGACAGGGAATTTGGAATTTTGCCATCGACACTGTCAACCGAGCAAATAAAGGAGAAAAATCTCAGGTTGCAAACGTATGTGAACTGCTGCATTTGAAGATGTCGAAAAAGCCATCTTAATGTGGTTCAGTGATGCTCCTTCAAGAAACATTCCTATTTATGCTGCACTCATTCAAGAAAATGTGATGTTTCTTAACTCTTTTGGAACCTCCCCCAACTGGACAACACACCAAAGAGCTTCCTGAAGTGCGATCACCATGTCAGTGGAAGACTGTTTACCCGGCAACAGCAGGCTCACAGCTGTGCTGCGGCTCACCTTCAAAACAAACAGAAAAGATCTTGATGGGTGATGCAAGGAACATTGTAAATGCAGGGAACAGGATTATTTGGCCAATAACCTGGCCACAACCCTGCCTGACTGCTGTGTCTGTGTATAGGAGAGTGGTAGATCATGTTCAATAAATAACCATGCTGTTCCTATTTCAAGCAGAATTAAGCTGGTTTTGCTAAAGTACTGAGACTCAGTCTCTAGTTTTAGGGTGCAAGACAGCGACTTATAGCATAACCATGATCTTTTAGGATTCACTTCTGTAACTCTTCACTGCAGTGCAGTAAGCCTGTCGTTGCCCTGCCCAGGAAACGGACAAACAACCATCCACAGACGTGGCAATTGTTCTACAGGACGCACTTCGGCATGTCATCCCGTTGAGTGGGGGGGTGGGTACCTAAAGCGTTCAGAAACTTCACAATATGAAGAAGAAGAAGAAAGGGAAGATTTGGCATCTGATTGATAACTGTGCTGCCCACATGTTTCCACATTTAGATAATGTTCGTGTTGAATTCCTCCCACCCAATTGCACAGCAGTGCTTCATCCATTGGATTTGGGCATCATTTGCACCCTAAAAGTGTATTATCACAAGAAAATGCTGAGAAAAATTCTCTGCAGTATAACTTGTAGACAGGAGGAGATTAAAATCAACGTAAAAGAAGCTATTGAAATGATTGCAAACGCCTGGATGCAAGTTAAAGGAAGCACTATAGTGACAAATAGAGAATCTCATTACTACGAAATTTTCATTATAATGAAATATTTTTTAGGTCCCTGGCACTTCGTTGTAACAGTTTTACCTGTATTTAAAACAACGTATGTTGTTCGTGCCAATAAGAAGTAAGTCTCTTGAAGTGCTGAGAGAGTGACAGACTGTGTTTAAAGTGCTATAGAGGTTAATCAGCTGTGTGTGTGTCATTCATGGGGTTGTGGTTAGGGTCTGTGTGTATGTGTACAGTATGTGTGTGTGTGTGAGTGATAATCTTAAGGTGTGATAGTAGACTAACCCGGTAACGAATCTGATGAGTACACTTACCCCTAGGTAAAGGGCAAGTAGAGGGAAATACCATGATTATACAACCTCTCTTATTATACTCTTCTGTTACTTCCTCATAGAATTCCAGCATATTAGCGTCACACAGCCTCCACCATCTGAACCCATGCTGAATATTTGATAACACTCCTATTCTAAAGATGCACAGTGTTATTTTCTCCTTAATTGTTGCCTCCATTAATTTACCTGTGATGCATATTAAAGTTACTGGCCTTTAGCTACTTGGATCAGTTTGTTTATAAAAATAATATTTACTAGCTTCCAGTCTTTAGCATTTTACCAATGTGTGGAGATTTTCAAACAATATGTGCCAAAACTTTATATATGTACTGGCTAAGATACTTAAGCTGTATTTATGGCAATAGATTGCTGCCTATTAACAGATTGGATCAGACTGTGGTAAGATCTGCCCAAAGGTGCCATGGGTTTACATTTAAAGGTATCTTTAACATCTAAATCAGTGCTCCGCAACCTTTTCTCACCTACAACACACCAAAGTTCTTCCTAGAATTCCATGGCACGTCAAAAGCTAAAATATATAGCAGTGGCATAGCTAGGGCTTTGCGTTCCGCTCCAAGCGCCAGCTATTTAGGGGCATCCAAACTACGGTAGTTTCCTTTTTTTTTGTTCCTTGAGGAGGCGCAAAAAAAAAATGTCTTTCAGCTTTGGGGTGTCAAATTTTTCACCGCCCCGGACAACATGATCTCCAATTTACTTTTCAGCTTTAGGGTTTCAAATTTTTTACCGCCCCCGGGCAACATGATCTCCAGCTACACCACTGATATATAGATATTAATTTAATACACAAATTTTACAAGAAATTTTCATTTTTTATTATAAGTATACATTTATTATAAGTATACATACATAAAAACTATACTATATTTACTTTTATGCAATCTTAATTATTATAACATAATGACTGATTAATGTGATACCTGTGCTTGTTTCAATGAACACAAAAGTTTTATATTCGGCTTAATATTTGACAGCGCAACCCGAAGTTCTTGATCAAGATCTTTTAAGCATGACCGCTTATCATTTTTTATTAACACAAGAGTTGAAAAACTTTGCTCACATGAATATGTAGTCGAAAATGGAAGTAGTGTTATGATGGCCTTGTCGGAAATGCGAGGATATTCTTTCTTAACGGAAATCCAGAAAACATCTAATGGAACTTCGGCGAGATGAAGTTTTAACGTCCCGTCATTAGTTAATTCTATACTGTAAATTCCTCTCGCATTTGCAGTGACAGTGCTTCCGTAGAATTTATTGCATTGGTTGCAAAAGGATTTCGAATCCAATCGTATTGTTCCGTATTAATAGAATAAAAATAGTGATCAAATTTCTGCTGAAGCATAAAATGTTGTTGGGCCAAATCCACAATTAATTGCTTGTTTTCAATCGTGCTATGGTTGGTCCTTTGGGACATTTCTAAACATCCTTTTTGCAAAAGTACAAGTTTTTTTTTAACCTCTGTAATTTATCGGAGCATGTCAATATATTCTCATTCCATCCTTGCATTTTTTTATTAAGTTCATTCAGATGCTCGAATATATCAGCCATGTATTGAAGTTTGGCTATCCAGTAATCATCATCGAGGCACTGGTATAGTTTGGGCATATTTTGATCTAAAAGAAACTCACGTACCGAAGCTCAAACAATCTAGCCTAAACTTTGCCTCGGGATAGCCAACAAACTTCAGTATAAAACAATAAGGATTCATATATCCATTTCTGCACAGAGTATTCCAAAGATTCACGAATTTAGGGCTCTCGATTTAATTATGTTTATGATTTTAATGCATTCATTCATTGTGTTCAAAAGTTCCTCTGGCAAATTCTTGACCATCAATGCTTCTCGATGTATGCGGCAGTGTGTAATTTGTATTATCGGATTTTTTTGTTTTACACAAAAGACAAAACCTTTTTTACTACCCGTCATTGCCGCAGCGCCATCCGTGGAAATAGCAATGCAATTGCTCCATTGAATAGTATATATTTTGAAGAAATCATCGGTTACTCGGAAAATTTCTTCACCGGTAGTTCGCTCTGGAACCTCCTTACAAAATAAATAATGTTCTTTAATAAAGTCCTCATTAACGAAACATACAATAGCTATCAGTTGTGCTTTATTTTTAACATCAGTTGATTCGTCGATTTGAAGCGCAAATTTTTCAGCCAATATCAGTTTTCTCAACAGTGTTCCTAAAATATTGCTTGACATGTCGTGAATACGTCTTTTAACAGTATTGGTAGACAACAAAACTTTATTCACTTTCTTAACTTCATTGGCATAAGTCGAACAATTTCCATGCATGCTGGTTTAATAGGTGTTTCGCCAATAGTATGTGGTCTTTTCTGACGTGCAATTAATTTTGCAACATGGTAGCTAGCTTCTAAGGCCTTTTCAGAAACCGTAATGGCCGATTTCATAAATTGCTTCTGTTTTAGATTTTGTTCTAAGCGCCTCTGAAAATATTGTTTGTCTTTTTTGGCGTAACTGGGATGGTTTGAATTTAGATTGCAATTTAGTTTACTGGGTGCCATTGCCTTGTTTGGTAGCTGATCACCGCAAATGATGTATTGTGGCTTTGGAGCTGTTTCGTCACCACACCACGAGAATCTATATCGAATGTAGTCTTCGTTGTACTTCCTTTTCACAATCTTCTTTGTTTTTTTTGCAACACTTGTGCTGGGTTCTTCATCATCTGTACGTGAAGACGAATCTTTTCCATGTAAAAATGTATCCATATTTAAAGGGGTATAAAACTAAATATGAATCACACAAAGAATGTTAACCATACACAATTCAGCAACACAACTAATAGTAATGAATGATAACTACTGTCGCAAGACGAGTTAATGAGACGTAGCATGACTAATACGTCGGCTTGAATTGAATCTAGGTGAGGGCACGGACAGGCGACAGGTGATGGGATTTATTATTTCAGAGAAATGACACATAAAATTATGAAACCTTTAATGTGTTTCTAAGGAGGACCGTTGAAATATTATTTAGTTAGAAAATTGTCTTATTTGACAGCGTCACACCTGTATCGGCTCAAGGCACACCGGTTGTGGAGCACTGATCTAAATGGAGCAAGTCCAGCTTGTTGTTTTTTTGAGTGGAATAGGACCTATCATGTGTACGCTTGTAATTGTTCATTCCAAAGTGACATGAATGAAGTCACCACGCATTACTGTATAACTGCAGGGTGCTAATGATTCATCATTTGAGTGTTGGTGACAAAATTAATCATTTCTGTTGCTGAGTCCACATTTTCCAGTGTGAGGAATATAAACATTAGTAAGGAAGATGTCATTTATCTCCCTGGGGAAATAACTTGGATGAGTTCCAACAGCCAGAAATACAAGTTGTAGTGTTTACTGTCATATGCTCCCTTTAACACCATTCCTTGTTCACACAGATGATCAGTCCCTCTTCTGTCTTTTTTCCACACCACACTGGGTCTAGGTCTGCTCAAATAAGATGAAATCTTTCCAGCATTAAAACAGTGTCAGGTATAGCAGCTACCAGTCAGCTCTCCGTAAAATACAAAATGCCACTGTACTTGTACTCACTGCGACTCACTTGGAGAGCAAACAGTCCATGCATCTTATTTGAGATGCCCATTACAAAGAATGACAGACTATTTCTGAATCCTGTCTGCTTTACTTTTCTCACTCCTGCTCTTCGCCCTCTGTTTTCAGATGAGCAACTCCTGTGTCAGGACGAAATGGTGCTATTTAGATATGCAAGACTGCAGCATAGATTATGTGGATATTTTCTAAACCCCACTTTTTTTTCAGTTTCTCTTAACATTTCCTGGTGTTGCAGACCTAAGGTAGCCTTCAGATGCTGTTCAGCCTCCCTGTGACTTCTCCTGATTTGTTTGTTGCTTGTTTGAGATGACAGCAGCATGTAAATGTAAATGTATAGATAGATACTTTATTAATCCCAAGGGGAAATTCACACACTTCAGCAGCAGGTGTCACCTGCTGCACTAGGGTCCCAATCCAGGTGGTTCGTTATGTGGTGGGTAAGGCCGCATTATCAGCACATGCTTTGAACCTCTCATAAGGAGCAAAAAGAAGCTGACAATATAGGGAATACTGCGTGTACCCAAGAAGGTCACTTGCTAACCATGTGCTGTTTGAGCTTTGTCTAACTTTCCTTCATCCACCTCACACCTCATTTTCCACGCAGCTCACTTTTTCCTGTGTAATGGCAACTGCTCTTTTTCACTCTCTGCTGGTCCCATTGCCCCACACAGTTACAACTACAGCTTGTTCAGTGGTGTTCTTATCCTTGCGGCATTCATTTGCATGAACTGCAAGCCCCATTTCTCAGTGTGATCACTTGTCAGCACTGAGCCAAAAAAGGAAGCAATGCCTAAGAACACCCCTGTTGCTATTGCAAAATAAAAAAACATGGGTCAACTATTTTTTTTCTAACATCAGCAATTTCAATTAAATCAGTCAAAGCATTTTAGAGATGTTAATTAGTTTTTCTATTGTATGGGGAGTTTTTACCCCTAAATATTGATATATTGAAATGTCCCTTCCCAACCTACTGCCATAGATGTACCATCCTGTCAAACTGCAGCTTACTAACTAAAGGGGATACGGTGTTTTTGATCTCTGAATTAGTCAACTTTGTTATTATATATATTAGACTAGATTATTAAATGAGACTTTATTTGTCCCAAAGATGAAATTAAAATATTAAAAAAAAAATAAATAAATAAATATATATATATATATATATATATATCCTCTTTAATAAAACCCCTATGTGCGTCCAGGTGTCCGTGTGTGTGTGTGTCTTCTGGTGAAGTGCGCATGCATGGGGTCACACGCCACATGTTCAGTCTCTTCCTGTGCATTCCCTGTGCAGACACACACACAGGCGCATGAGAGACAGACACGCACACACAGGCACGTGCACGACAGACACACACACACACACACACAGGCGCATGAGAGACAGACACACACACACAGGCACGTGCACGACAGACACACACACACACACACAGGCGCCCACGCGACAGACACACGCACGCACGCACACACACGGGACACACACACACACAGGCGCGCACGGGACACACACACACACACAGGTGTGCGCGTGCATTGTTGCAATGTTACTTTTCTTGGTTGTTTATTAAATTTTCAAATGTTCATTTTTTTCCCTGTGCTTAAAACTCATTAAAAAAAGTGTTTTTAGCGAGTGGGTCGTAAGGCTATAGCGCAAACTCTTCCAGTCTTTCTTAGGTTTTCTTAGTGTTATTCAATGTTTTTACATTTAGTTTACTATTACGCTGTGCATTCAGTGGTATAATTAACTATATTTGTGCTTAAAAACGTAAAAAATATATATATTTACATACAGTTCATACGGTCTGGAATGGATTAATTGTATTTACATACAATCCTATGGGGGAAATAACTTCGGTTCACGACCAAATCGGGTTAGAACCAGAGTTTTGGACCGAATTATGGTCGTGAGCCGAGGTTCCACTGTATTACTGTCATACAAAATTACAGGCATTTTACGGAAATACAAACCAGTATTACTGAGAGAGAAAATTAAAGGCACACAATACAGTGACGTACACTCACCTAAAGGATTATTAGGAACACCATACTAATATGGTGTTTGACCCCCTTTCGCCTTCAGAACTGCCTTAATTCTATGTGGCATTGATTCAACAAGGTGCTGAAAGCATTCTTTCGAAATATTGGCCCATATTGATAGGATAGCATCTTGCAGTTGATGGAGATTTGTGGGATGCACATCCAGGGCCAAAGATGCTCTATTGGGTTGAGATCTGGTGACTGTGGGGGCCATTTTAGTACAGTGAACTCATTGTCATGTTCAAGAAACCAATTTAAAATGATTCGAGCTTTGTGACATGGTGCATTATCCTGCTGGAAGTAGCCATCAGAGGATGGGTACATGGTGGTCATGACGGGATGGACATGGTCAGAAACAATGCTCAGGTAGCCCGTGGCATTTAAACGATGCCCAATTGGCACTATGGGGCCTAAAGTGTGCCAAGAAAAGATCCCCCACACCATTACACCACCACCACCAGCCTGCACAGTGGTAACAAAGCATGATGGATCCATGTTCTTATTCTGTTTACGCCAAATTCTGACTCTACCATTTGAATGTCTCAACAGAAATCGAGACTCATCAGACCAGGCAACAGTCTTCAACTGTCCAATTTTGGTGAGCTCGTGCAAATTGTAGCCTCTTTTTCCTATTTGTAGTGGTGATGAGTGGTACCCGGTGGGGTCTTCTGCTGTTGTAGCCCATCCGCCTCAAGGTTGTGCGTGTTGTGGCTTCACAAATGCTTTGCTGCATACCTCGGTTGTAACGAGTGGTTATTTCAGTCAAAGTTGCTCTTCTATCAGCTTGAATCAGTCGGCCCATTCTCCTCTGACCTCTAGCATCAACAAGGCATTTTCGCCCACAGGACTGCCGCATACTGGATGTTTTTCCCTTTTCACACCATTCTTTGTAAACCCTAGAAATCGTTGTGCATGAAAATCCCAGTAACTGAGCAGATTGTGAAATACTCAGACCGGCCCGTCTGGCACCAACAACCATGCCACACTCAAAATTGCTTAAATCATCTTTCTTTCCCATTCTGACATTCAGTTTGGAGTTCAGGAGATTGTCTTGACCAGGACCACACCCCTAAATGCATTGAAGCAACTGCCATGTGATTGGTTGATTAGATAATTGCATTAATGAGAAATTGAACAGGTGTTCCTAATAATCCTTTAGGTGAGTGTATATTACAGCTACATACAAGGTCCCTTGTCATTTAATATAGACTGTTCATACAAATGTTTATGCACTACTGTTCTAGCGCCCGTTATTGTAACGGGCTTAATGTCTAGTATATATATATATATATATATACTAATAACAAGCAAAGCCCTCATTCACTCACTCACTGGCTCACTGACTCATCACTAATTCTCCAACTTCCCGTGTAGGTAGAAGGCTGAAATTTGGCAGGCTCATTCCTTACAGCTTACTTACAAAAGTTGGGCAGGTTTCATTTCGAAATTCTACGCGTAATGGTCATAATTGGAACCTCTTTTTTCGTCCATATACTATAATAGACTTCTGCTCGATGGTAACTCCGCCTCCCACGTAATTTAGTGCCTGCCGATATAAGGCCGTCCGTCAGCAGCAATCCAATAGCAAACTCCCACTAAATATTCACGGGTTAAGGACTGTGCTTATGCAGACGAAGATGAGATGGTCAGGGTGGTGTTTGGCACAAACTCAGCGAAACTGCGAGAGAAACTTTTAAGTGCCGGGTCTTAGCTAACATTAAATACAGCCGTGGACATCGCACGAGATGGCACCAGCACAGCTGGGAACCTTCGATGCATGTACAGCGAGCGGCTCACGTGAACTGACACAGTGTACAGACAAAAAGCAACAGTTCCAAAGAGTGCTGAAGAAAAAATGAATTACACAATTGAGAAGGCAGCAAAAAAATATGAAGCGTGTGACACATACAAACATATTCATAAGTGCAGCTACTGCGGAAACAAAGCACACAGTGGAAAAAGTCAATGTCCAGCTAAAGGAAGACAGTGTAAAAAAAACCCGTGCATGCAGTGTGTCATGTCTCAGATAAAGAGGAAGACGAGCTGTTTATTGATGCAGTAAGAAACGAATCGATGAATGAAACATCTTATCTTTACAACGATTGACAAACACGGAATGTAACTTGAACACAACACATCCTACAAATACGAACCTGATTGAAAGAAATAATGATAATCAAATCCTTGATGACAGCAACACTCATAACACTCACAAAACAATTACTGTACATATTGACAATCATGTTACGTTATTTTTAAAATGTTCCCTTTTCTTTTTCATAACTTCTTTAACACACTACTTCTCCGCTGCGAAGCAGTATATATATAAACTGCTGAAAAAAATTAAAGGAACACTTTGAAAACATATCAGATCTCAATGGGAAAAAAATCCTGTTAGATATCTATACTAATATGGACTGGGTAATGTGTTAGGAACGAAAGGATGCCACATCGTTTGATGGAAATGAAAAAAAATCAAACTACAGAGGGCTGAATTCAAAGACACCCCGAAAATCAAAGTGAAAAAATGATGCGGCAGGCTAGTTCATTTTGCTGTAATTTCATTGCAACAACTCAAAATCGTACTCAGTAGTTTGCATGGTCCCCACGTGCTTATATGCATGCCTAAAATTGTTGGGGCATGCTCCTAATGAGACAACGGCTGGTGTCCTGGAGGATCTCCTCCCAGATCTGGACCAGGGCATCACTGAGCTCCTGGACAGCACCCAGGCTTGATGTAGTGAGCGTCAACTCGATCTGAATTGCGCGATCACATTCGAAAAAATATATCTTTTCAAGTTCTATTTAGTCGACACAAATATCTTTGGTTAGAATGTAAGGCGAATTTACTCTTTACATTTCTATGGTCAAGAAAAATTTATGCAATGATGCCTACATTTAACTTACATTTCTACCAAAGATATTTCTGTCGACTAAATAAAAATTCCTTCTATTTAAAATTTAAATAGAACTTGAACAGATACGATAGTTCATAATATGCACGCAGACTTGCATCCGTTTTAACAAGCTGCGTATTGCACTGATACAAAATACCCTGCCCATTTAATTATTTAGGAATGGATAAATAAATTAAGATTTTGTACAAATAATGTTTTTCATTGTTCTTCCTTGATGGATTCTGGCACCCCCAGCAACAGTTGCTCGCACCCCAAAGAGTGTATATATATACTGGTATATATATACAGATATATATATATATATATATATATATATGTGTGTGTGTGTGTGTGTGTGTATATGTATGTATGTAGATATGTATGTATATGTATATAAATGTTTATATATGTGTGTTTATGTATATATATATATATATATGTATTTGTTTGTATATATGTGTGTGTATGTATGTATGTATGTATGTATGTATGTGTGTATGTATATGTATTGTATATGTATGGATATGTTTTGTGGCCCTGGCGGGGACGCCCAGGAGGGCTTGTACCTCCTCCAGACCGCGAGGGGGCGTATGTCCTGGTTACGCTGGTGGCCTCGGGTAGAGGGCATGGAAGCCCAGCCCTGTAGGGGCCCGTGGTCACCGCCAGGCGGCGCCCCACTTCCAGACCATCATCTGCCACATCCGGCCGAGGCAGGAGCCTGGCCGGGACGCCCAGGAGCACCGGAGGAGGGCCTGTACCTCCGCCAGACCACGAGGGGGTGTCCACCCTGGTTATGTTGGTGGCCTCGGGTAAGGGGCATGGAAGCCCAGCCCTGTAGGGGCCCGTGGCCACCGCCAGGCGGCGCCCCGTTGCCTGAACAGCCCTGGAGCCCAGCACTTCCACCACATCAGGAAGTGCTGGGGGGAAGACGACAGGGGACACCCGGACGGCTTCCGGGTGCGCAGCCGGCACTTCCGCCACACAAGGGCGTGTCTGCAGAGGAGTGCCAGGAAGCAGCTGGAGCCCATCCGGGTTCCCAAAAAAGGGGCCGCCTCCCAGTAGTCGGCGCGAGAGTCGGGAGGAAAGATGATGGAGCTGGAGTGAGGACTGGAGGCGGCCAGGAGAAAGAGAGGCACAGGACTGTGTGGCCTGGACATTGGGGGATTGGTGCAAGAGGCACTGGGGTTTGTGAGCACGGTAGACTTTGTAAATATTGTAAATAAACGGTGTGTTGGGTGAAACTATGTTGTCCATCTGTCTGTGTCTGGGCCAGCGTTCACAGTATATATATATATGTTTATATGTGTGTGTATGTGTGCGATTCTGCAGCTTGTGTATGGCGATGCGGATGTACAATTTACTAACTATTTTACATTACAGAGAGTAATTAACCACATTAAAAATAGTAAAATGTAATACTTTGAAAGTAAATTATGCTTCTTGTTGCATTAGAGTTATTTTTTACGTAATACAATTCCATTCTGTTCAGCTTTGAAATTAACATGCAAAAACTTTTTAAACTTACACTTTTACTGTAAAACTTCAGTAAAAACAATTTTTTAAATTAAATTTTCATCAATTTCGCATTGAATTTTTATTCTGTGTTTGGACTTTCATCGTGACAACGCAACGTATAACTGAATTTGGTTTCTTTCTCTCTATTAAATACAATGACATTTTGAAATGTTTGGCTCTGAGATTTGTAAATTGTCTTTACAAAAGCTATTATAACATGAAACTGTTAATGTTTTAAAACAAATGGCATATCAGATCTCTTTTGTTGTCTAATTTTATCCCCTGAATATGTACTACATTACCTTTCTTGGATACCACATTCTTTCTACAGTAATTTGTGCAGGGGAAGACCAGACAGTGTTAACGGTTGTAGATATTCTTTGTGATATTGTAAGTTGATGTTTTCATCTTCCACACGATCAACAACAACTGTTTCAGAATAGTCTATTGATACGCATTTAATCAATTTGCCGTTAATCGATCGACATTTTTGGCGTTAAATTATTTGACTTCATCATATCTCGGTGCTAGGATTGCCAGTGTACTCATTTTTACTGTTGATTACCCTTTGTGATGAAATTTTTCAGTAAGATTTGGATATAATACGTCTTCTTCAATTGGGAACTTAGTGAGGAAAACGTTAACATTTATAAGAGCTGAAAAAGCAAGAACTGCGTCTGTCAAATGCATTCACACGAATGAGAGGTGAAAATACCATGTGCGTGGTTGAATATGGTTGAGAGGAGGCCATGACTTGCAAACATCTCATAGCCAAAGTCTCGACTCGCCGGACTTGAAAACATCTTCCAAAAAGTCATGTCTCGTCGCAGTATTTTTTTTATATAATAGAGAGATATACAGTTGTGCTTGAAAGTTTGTGAACCCTTTAGAATTTTCTATATTTCTGCATAAATATGACCTAAAACATCATCAGATTTTCACTCATGTCCTAAAAGTAGATAACGAGAAACCAGTTAAACAAATGAGACAAAAACATTATACTTGGTCATTTATTTATTGATGAAAATGATCGAATATTACGTATTTGTGAGTGGCAAAGTATGTGAACCTTTGCTTTCAGTATCTGGTGTGACCCCCCTTTGCAGCAATAACTGCAACTAAATGTTTCCAGTAACTTTTGATCATTCCTGCACACTGGCTTGGAGGAATTTTAGCCCATTCATCCATACAGAACAGCTTCAACTCTGCGATGTTGGTGGTTTTTCTCACATTAACTGCTCGCTTCAGGTCCTTCCAGAATATTTTGATTGGATTAAGGTCAGGACTTTGACTTGGCCATTCCAAAACATTAACTTTATTCTTCTTTAACCATTCTTTGGTAGAATGACTTGTGTGCTTAGGGTTGTTGTCTTGCTGCATGACCCACCTTCTCTTGAGATTCAGTTCTTGATCAGATGTCCTGACATTTTCCTTTAGAATTCTCTGATATAATTTAGAATTCATTGTTCCATCAATGAAGGCAAGCTGTCCTGGCCCAGATGCAGCAAAACAGGCCCAAACCACGATACTACCACCACCATGTTTCACAGATGGGATAAGGTTCTTATGCTGGAATGCAATGTTTTCCTTTCTCTAAACATAACGCTTTTCATTTAAACCAAAAATTTCTATTTTGGTCTCATCCGTCCACAAAACATTCTTCCAATAGCCTTCTGGTTTGTCTTCTAAGTGATCTTTAGCAGACTGCAGACGAGCAGCAATGTTTTTTTTGGAGAGCAGTGCCTTTCTCCTTGCAACCCTGCCATGCACACCATTGTTGTTCAGTGTTCTCCTATTGGTGGACTCATGAACATGAGCATTAGCCAATGTGAGAGAGGCCTTCAGTTGTTTAGAAGTTACCCTGGGGTCCTTTGTGACCTTGCCGAGTATTACACGCCTTGCTCTTGGAGTGATCTTTGTTGGTCGACCACTCCTGAGGAGGGTAACAATGGTCTTGAATTTCCTCCATTTGTACACAATCTGTCTGACTGTGGATTGGTGGAGTCCAAACTCTTTAGAGATGGTTTTGTAACCTTTTCCAGCCTGATGAGCATCAACAACTCTTTTTCTGAGGTCCTCAGAAATCTCCTTTGTTCGTTCCATAATACCCTTCCACAAACACGTGTTTTAAAAAGCAGACTTTGATAGATCCCTGTTCTTTAAATAACACAGGGTGCCCAATCACACCTGATTGTCATCCCATTGATTAAAAACACCTGAATCGAATTTCACCTTCAAAATAACTGCTAATCCCAGAGGTTCACATACTTTTGCCACTCACAAATATGTAATATTCGATCATTTTCCTCAATAAATAAATGACCAAGTATAATATTTTTGTCTCATTTGTTTAACTGGTTTCTCGTTATCTACTTTTAGGACTTGAGTGAAAATCTGATGATGTTTTAGGTCATATTTATGCAGAAATATAGAAAATTCTAAAGGGTTCACAAACTTTCAAGCACAGGTTTAATATATCATTATATACACATAATAAAAAAAACTTCAAACACTCATAGGAACTTTTCTGGCTTGGGTAACAGAAAGCTGCTGCTGTCAAACACAGGATTGTAGGTGGTAGTTAAGATGAGGTCAGTCGTACTCAGATCGGACCCCAGGTTTATATTTAAGGCATTAACATTTGAATAGAGCAGGCCCACCTTATAGTGTCCATGAAGGAAACAGGCTGATTGACGTTTACTTCTTTATTTTAGGTCACCACCATTGGTACAGAGTGAATCATTTCTGTTTCTCAGTGAGCCTGGCTAATTTCTCTGGACAGTGATTTGAATGAATTCAGTGCACGTTTCAATAATTAAGTTTCCATCCAGTTTTTTGCGACGTTTTGTTATCGACAAACAGAATATACGTAAAAGAAATGTGCGAAATTTGCTGTCTCCAGCCTATTTCCATCCAACTGGCTTTTTATCGATAAAATGGTGTGCGTGATGACGTCATCCCCCCCAAAACGAACTGTCGCATAAGTTTTGTTGTATCGCGAAAAAAAATCTGCCCTTGAGCCGTTTCCATACATAATTTTGTGTATGTCGCAAATTATCTACCTTTTGTTTTCCACGTTACACCCCCTCGACTAAACAAAGAAACAAAGAAATGGAGAGATTATTCAGACAGTTTTTTGAAATTTGCCAGCTTACTGTTATTTCAGTTTCACAAATAATTGGAATTGTACATAATATCCGACGACGACAGCAGAATGAAGCAGTTGCTTGTCTGATAGCCCTAGAGCTCGAAGAAGGTACCCCAGTGCGACGAAACCCACGGGTAAGGGAGAGACGATGGAATAAGACCTTCTGGGAGGAGGTGGTGGGGAGACACTTCACAGAAAATCTCTGGCTGCAACATTTTAGAATTACACGTCCAACGTTTGAGATGTTGTGTGGATTTATCATTCCTGATGTTGCGCCCATCACAGGTTGCCACCGACCACCGGTTCCCACCCAAAAGCGGATTGCTATCGCCCTTTACAAGCTGGCAACCTGCGCCCAGTACAGAGTAGTTGGAGAAACTTTCGGGGTTAGTAAAACTACCGTCCATCGATGTGTATATGCTGTGTGCACCGCTATTAAAGAAAAATTAATGAGGCGTTATATCAGACTTCTGACTGTAGTGGAGGCCAATGAAATTGCATACCGCAATTCCTTGGTGCATCTTGTGCCACAGATTTACGGTGCGCTGGATGGCACGCATGTGCTACCGCGATTACATTAATCACAAAGGGTGGCCATCTATTGTTCTCCAGGCCCTTGTTGATGACAGGTGCATGATACGAGACATTTGCGTTGGCACTCCTGGAAGTGCCCATGATGCAGCTGTGTTTGCAGCATCGGATCTGTACAGGTGAGCCTACCTTTCAACATCCATTCTCAGTGCGATAACAACTGAATTAGTACTGTAACCTTCTTCTCTTAAGGTTTTTAATTAAAACTGAAATTTGAATTAATACACAATAAAGACGTTTAATCAAAAAAAACTAAAGTTAATATTAATGAGAGAATTTCTCATATAAGCTAAAACGAGAAATCCGAGAAATAACGAGTCTCTTCATCAGACCATACGAACCGCTCCGCCATTCTCGTTTTGATTGCACGTGATGAAAATGTATCATGTGACACATTTATTTGCGTTAAAGCCTTTTTTTCCGACAAAAAGTGTTTCCAATGTAGTTTTTGCGACATCTGAAGTATCGATATGGAATTTATGCGCTAAAGTTAAACGGAAAAATATTATGTCGACATGTACAACATTTTATCGATAATTAGCATTTCCATCAGCTATATCGGTAAAAAAATTTGAAGCGCTAAATATTTTTTCGCAAAAACTCCTTGGATGGAAACCTAGTCTGAATCACACATTTAGTTTTATTTGTGCCGTATCCCCTTTTCACCACTGCTCATTCACCTACAGTATATCTCCCGTCCCACTCTTAACTTTTTCCATTTAATCTGAGGAAACCCATCCAGTATTAAAATAGCGCCTGACGTAAGAGGTGTAATCCAGGTCTCTGCTGTACCCAAAATGTCTTGGTATCTAAACTCTCCGGGGCTCACTCTGACATTTAGCTGTTCAAACAATTTAGCATATACAGTACAGATTTGCAAATACGTTTAATATTTTTGTGTGCCCCTATATTGTGTGTTGAGGAGAGTGCATAAGTGAAATCCGTTAGTTATTGGTGTGCGAGCACTAGGCGCTCGTCTCATCACGACACGCTGGCCTAGCTGTTAAACTTGGTCCCGAGAATCACCACCAGCTAGTCCTGCATGCACTAGCTGGTCTTGATATGGTCCTAGTGCGGCACTGTTTCGTGTACGCAGCAACTGGAAAAAGTGTCTAAAATAATGGGGGTCCAGGCAGAGGCAAGAAACACCCCGTGAGAGAAATGCAGCCGACCGCATTAGAAACACTTTCCTCCCTTCTACGAGCACCCAGCCTCCATCAAATAGAAAAACGGATTTGACAACGACGAGCAGTCGTGATATGGGCGTTCCGTGCCTAAAGAGTCCAAATCAAAAAGATCAGTTTATGAAGCTACTTTTCGGGCCGACCGATAACGAGAGTATTACATACAGAGTTCCGCCTTACACCAATCTTTTTTGTGGACAATGACTGTTATGGAGTCGAGACAGTAAGCTGTTGATGTTCCCTTATTGTGACGACTTCCTTTACTCGCCTTGAAAACTTTGGGTTTATTTGTAATGTTTGTCACACATACCTTGGATCCGACGAGAGGAGGACCTCGAGATAGCATTCTTGAATTGCAATGGCTGGTTATTATTACCAACATGTTGGTGGGAAGAGCGACCGTACGCACGTGGAGAGATACTTTTTCAGTGAGTGTTTAACTGAGGGCAGGCTGGGCAGGCGTAAGGGCTGCGGCTCGTGTTTAAGAGACGGTGGTGGCGGCGCTTGGCGCTCATTTACTCGGAAGACCGAATGGCTTTTGATTCGTCGAAGGGTAGACTTGACTCTTAAGGTACAGAGGACGTTGAACGCTAATGGAATGCTTCTGCTATTAACAAATTTAGCAGAGTTTGATCATTTTTATGGAAGGCGTTTACTATGAAGACCAAAAAAAATATTTTTAAGGTAAAACAAGCTCCCGACTGACTTTGATAACCGTTGGTGCAATAACGGAGGTGGGGACCCTTCCATACAATAGAACCCACATTTAACGCTTTCTTGTTTAGCATTTTCAGAGTTTGCATTTTTTGAATGTTGTCGACATAGGCTACAAGAGCTCTTTTTGTCTGAAGCAGCGCGAGTCATTTAAGGCTACGTTCACGGGGTAGGTACAAACGACTCTATCGTGATTTTTGTCTCGTATCTGTATCTTTTTGGACCGCTCAGATACATTTTGCGACTTATTCAGGTGTGTCTATCCTGAATGTGCCGCACACGTATAAAATGAATAAAAGAGTGTTGTCAGGCGGATGCAAGCTAAAAGATGCTGGTTTCTACTCTTAACATAATTTTGGCGTAGGACGTCTGCGAATCGTAAAGTCGTGTTGGCAAGGAGGAGAATCAAGAAACGTAATATGTGCTGTTGGTCTGAGCGCATTTACATATGCAGGTGTTTCTGTATACGGAAAGAAGCCCAAAGGACGGGAGACGGGACTGGTGTGAGATGTGGACAAGTTGGACGCGAAACAGTCGTTGGAGCAATGTGAATACTGCACATTCAAAAAAGTTTTGACTGTATGACTTTTTTTGCTACTCATGCTTCTCTAAAAATCGGAACTTATTCATGTGAGTTAAAAATGGGAACTAAGGTGCGGTGTGAATGTCGTTTTCAAATAATCGAACGCGAGGTTTCGGTTTCTCTTGACAATACGGCGGCGTTCATAAAATGAATGACAATTGGAAGCAACAGATATATATATATATATATACTGTATATACTTTTTAAAAAACACGCTTATATTAAGTTAAAAAGTGTACTAAAAAGTAAAAAATAAGTCTCTCATACACCACTCGTAAAATAAAAGCGCGGTCGCTTTTCATCAGTCAACATTCAAAAAACACTTCTTAAAATCTTAGCAAAAGCGGCCACGCATTTATTTTACGAGTGATGTATGAGAGACATTTTTTACTTTTAGTACACTTTTTAACTTAATATAAGCGAGGCTTTTAAAACGCATTATATATATATATATATATATATATATATATATATATATATATATATATATATATATATAATTTTCTACTTTTTAGTCATGGGTTTTAATATAATGTAGTCAATATTGTAAAACTTCCTTTAATATTTCTATCCGTTACTAGCGCCATCTATTGGTGAAATCTTTATTTTTCATATGAAAATTTCATTTCTTAACATGGATTAATTGATCAATTAGTGAAACCCATTAGTGATTCATGTATTGTCATCGGAAGTGAGTAAGAGTGCAAAATTTCAAGTCATTTGGACAATAGGATGTGGGTTAAATATCGATTACAAGATTTGTACCAGATTACCAGTACCAGTTAATATAATAGTGGTAAAATAATAAAATAATAATAAAAAAATGGTTCCACAGATCGAATTGACCAAATCTGGACACTCCAGAATGGATGATCACTATTAATTAAAAAAAAAAATAGTGAAAATATATGCCAAAAATCTTCCAACACGGCGAACCCAGACCTGTAATAACCGAACCGTAAGAGGCCCCTGAAAATTTCCGTCGATTTCCGAGAAAAACGCTACATGGATATTCTGTCGGTTTTCAAACTCATTTGCTTCTCAACAACTATTTAAACAACTGCTTAGTCTAAATTGAGCTGGCAATTGTGAATTTCTCCTTGGGATTAATAAAGTATCTATCTATCTATCTATCTATCTATCTATCTATCTATCTATCTATCTATCTATCTATCTATCTATCTATCTATCTATCGATACCTGAGTCTGGGGCTGTCGATTGGTCAAGCATATCGTTATAAATAAGCTAGTGGTCGTCTGCAGTGGAAAAGGTGGACACCTAGGACAAGCTGAAGATGGCCTTTCTGTCATACTTTCCACTTCACCTGACGTGCCAGTTCCTTGTTCAAAATTGATACCTTTCCCGCATAGATGTAACATTTGATTGTTTGACAATAGCCTGTAATGCTAGTTGCGTGATTTGGGTAGGTCTTCGTTTTTTTCTTATCATGATGGCTGTCTTCTTTTTCCACTAGCTAACTTGCTCATATCTTCTCGCGTTCTCCAGACTGTTGCTTCTAACGTTAAGTGAGGCGACACCAGCTTTTCACTGTTTTCGTTTAGTCTAAACCCGCGAAAAATATATGTTTTTCTTTTTACAGAATAGTATTTTTTGTGTCTGACCTTGTGGAAGTCTGTCACAGGTGTTGTAATTTTGAATGGGTGTCCGGCTTCTCGGCAGTTAGAAAAATATTTGTGAAAACAAATTTATTTGGAAGATGAATGTTTTATTACCGTGAAATACTTATGGGATTTTCTTCAATAAGACCACTCCTCTCGCCAAATGGAAAAAGGCTGACAAAATATATCATAAGTAGTGAGGCAATTATGATTTTTGGGTGGCGGAGAGGTTAGCGCTGCAACTGCTGCATCACAGGCCCAGCGTCTTCGGTTCAATTGCCGTCCCGAGTCGATGTTTCACGGAGGTGCTTGCACGATGCCCCCATGAACGTGTGGTTTCAAGTCAAGCTCGTATTTGTTAAATAAAGTTGGGACTTTGAATTTGTCCTGAATGAGAGACCTCGGATGCGCCCAGTTCTGGGTAAATTCTTGCTTTGCGTTTTTAGAACGTATTTTATATGCTCGCACATTATTTTGAAGCCACATTGGCAGATAAGCGGTTTTTTTCGTACGTTTGGAGCAGTTATAAATGCAACATTGTCCACCTACAATTCGCTTTGCCATTTAAAGAATCACGTGTCCGTTCTCATTTTGACAGACAATAAAACGAGTCTGTGCTTCTCAGTAAGCATGTGATCGAATTTTGCCAGTCATTTTCTCGGATTTGTACAATTGGGAAGTTTCCATTACGCCTTGAAGTTAGAAGCTGCATAATGGACGCCACAAAGCATTACAGCATCAGTACATCATTCAGTTTAATATTAGTCCTATTTAATATGGTCAGAGGTTTATGTCTGCACTATGCACCCTCGTCTAGATTAGTGAAAGTGTTTACGTTTGTGGAACTGAATTTACATATAGCATGCAGTGTTGAGGATTGTAGTAGTCAGCGCTGCCGTTTTATGTGTTTGTAGCAAGCAACCACACAGTTTTAAGAGTTGTTAATTCACAGTCTGAGTCTCTTCCGGCTAATACCTACTTTCCATTCCTGTTTTTAATTGGATTGTGTTTGAAAAATACTACAATTGCTTTGTACCTTTATTGATTCAATTCAAAAATTATGAACAGGACCTTTCAATTTATATGAAGTGATTATGAAATTTGACTAACATTTTATGATTTTTGCTTGTAGATTTTTCACATTTTTTGTTTGCTCTTTAAAATCTGCATTTTGCTTATTGTCAGTTCACTATCACATCTTCTGCACAATCACCACCAGCTGTTTCAGCATAGTCTATTGATACATATTTAACCAACTTGCCATGTAACCGTTTAACATTTTTGGACGCATTTAACAAATTTGATGTGTAACCGATCAAGTTTTTGGTGTTAATTCGTTTGCATTCCTCGTTTCTCTGTGCTAGGTTTGCGCATGTACTCATGTTTTATGTTGATAACCCTTCGTGTTGAAATTCTTCAATAAGTTTTGGACGTAATACGTCTCCTTTAATTAGGAACTTAAAGTGAGGAAAATGTTAAAATGTATAAGAGCTGAGAGTGCAGGAAACGTGTCTGACAAAAGCATTCACACGAATGAGAGTTGAGAGGATCATTGTCTTGTTTGAAAATGTTTGAGAGGAGGGCATGACTTGAAAAAATCTGAAGGCAAAAGTCTCATCTCACGGGACTTCAAAAAAATCTCTGTTCCAAAATGTCTTGTCTCCAGAAAGTCCAGCTCCAACTCCAGTTGCTTTGAAGGATTTTTTTTACATAATAGACATATTTAAGTGTAAAAAACACTGAGAACTGAAATTTGGTGATGTTACAGAAGAGTATTGGCCAATATGTTTTTTGACAATATTAATATTTTTTGATTTGATATGCTTGGTTAATCCTCAAGGGAAAATTCTTTTCACATAACCTTTTGGAGTCAAAGTAGAGGGTCAGCAAATGTACAGCAGCCCTTGAGCAATTTTCAGGTTAAGGGCCTTGGTCAAGGGCCAGTAGTATTCCTTCTGGCTGTAAAGGGATTTGAACTGGCAACCTTCCTAATACCTATGCAGGTCCTTAATAATAATAATAATTCTTTGCATTTATATAGCGCTTTTCTCACTACTTATAGCGCTCAGCAATCCTTAGCTACATAGCTACCACTCCATACCCCATTATGTTAACTTGCATGCTTTTCAAAGAATGGAGAGTGTGCTTTATGCAAATGAGGGATGCACCAGAAATGACTGGATGGGATGGATGACTGCAGATGGGGTGGTGTCCTGGACAAGAAAAAAGAGTGATAACATTATGAATTGGAAAAAGAAAGTTTGTCAAAAGGAATATACAAAACTCAATGGTTAACAAGAGCTGTTTTTTTACTGTTGACGGCGGACACTCTTTAGTTGTATTCCAGCTCTCATCTTAGTTATCTGTTACACTCTGTTGAGCTCCAGCCCCAGCTTATGGCACTGAAAACTGTCCCCTCCCCCAGCCCTGCTCTTTTTGGTCACAGTGCTGCCAACTGTAAAAAAGAAATGTTGGTCTTAAATAGTGGTGCTAGAATTTCTAACAGTGTAACACATAGGGTCGCAGCACTTGTGTATATTCACTTCAGTTCTTTGCATATACATTCACATCTGCGGACTTTAAAGGGGGACTCCATACAACTGTTGAAAAACATGGCAAGAAATACATACTTGAGTAAATTACATAAACAAAAAAAATAGTAAACAAGTAGTAAAGGTAATATTTACTCAAATTACATATTCCTACTGACAAGTTTAAATTCAAAAGAATATGCTTTCCTGTAAAACTGTTCAGCTGTGACCATCAACAAAAAGTCACTAGGAGAAGCAGAAAAATGAAGACGTTGATCTAATGCAGGAGTGTTTTCCTCATGGACAGTTGTGTATAGCATGTTCAAGAGTAAGCTGCTCCAGTGACCTGTTAATCTTCTTCGAGGACGTCTCACGCCTGGACAAACTTGTTAAGAAGGCAGGCTCTATTGTAGGAGTAAAGTTGGACAGTTTAACATCTATAGCAGAGCGACGGGCATTAAGCAAACTCCTGTCAATCATGAAGAATCCACTGCATCCACTGAACAGTGTCATCTCCAGACAGAGGAGTAGCTTCAGTGACAGACTTTTGTCACTGTCTTGCTCCACTGACAGACTGAGGGGATCGTTCCTCCCCCACACTTTGCGACTCTTAAATTCCACCCGGGTGAGTAAGTGCTAACATTATTCAAAGTTATTGTCTGTTTTTACTTGCATTTTTATTACACTTTAATATTGTTTTTTGTATCAGTATGCTGCTGCTGGATTATGTGAATTTCCCCATGGGATTAATGAAGTATCTATCTATCTATCTATCTATCTATCTATCTATCTATCTATCTATCTATCTATCTATCTATCTATCTATCTATCTATCTATCTGTCATATCTTATATATCTTATTATTATTATTATTATTTAACTGATGTCTTTATCCAAGGCAACTTGCAACATTTAACATATGATCGGTTACATTTATTTTGTTATTCCAATTGGATTACAGACAGGTAAAGTGATTTTCTTTTGCTTACACGGTGTCAGTAGCATGATTTGAACCCACAACCGCAGTGTTTGAAGTCCAAAGCCTTAAACACTACACCACACTGCCTGCCAATAATATTAGCCTTTGATTTAAAAAACAGAAAAAGCTACCAAATATTATGTACAGAAAAATCCTTAATTAGCTATATAGAATTTCTGATACACCCGATTAACCAACAGCACTATAACTGACTCCCTTTGTCTTACAAAAACACAGCTGGTAGCTCCACAGATAGATCAGTTCAGTGGTGGGAATTGGCACCATTGAAAGGTCTTTTCTGCTTACAGCACTGTGTCAAAGTCACAAAACAATCACAAAAACTGAATGTTGAAAGGGCTGAACACAGCAGTCAGCCAAGGTGCTCTCCATGCCCTGGCTCTGGTAATCTTTAACCCTGCTCTGGTACCATGAAAAAACCATGGGGTCAGTTATGGTGAAAAACATGCAATATGACCAGAATAACACAACTTTATTACAATATTTTGTTTTCCTTGAAATAATAATGTGTTATAAAATCCAAATAATATTGCACAACGCTTCATGTGTGAGTTTCCGCTTATTTCACCCCGCTGTAGGCAAAAATGTTACTGTAGGCATTGGTTGCACAACCGTTTGGTATGCTCTTCGCACACAATCTTATTGCACTCACCTATTGCACTACAGACTAATTTGATTTTCTTGTCACTTGATCTGGGACAAATATAGCATCTCTTGCGTTGTCCTGGATGATGCTGTGTGGTGCTTGCGGCTGGTGTGGATGCCTCTGGTACAATGCAGCAACTGCGAATGACATCTTTCGGCATCTGCTGCACTTCCAATTGTTGACGTGCATGTGGAGTAATCAAAGCAAGGGCCAGTTCCTTCAAGAACTTTTGTCATTTGTCTTTCTTATGTTCTCCAATGTTGGGCACATTTTCAATAAAAATAACAACCATGTTCAAGGCAGCGCGCTGTCAACCATTCAATAAATGACCCTTATTGGCCAACAATTTGTTTTTCTTGCCGTGGTGTAAAAGCTGCACATTTGATCATGGCTGTCCACACCACCTTTTTCATGATTGTAAAACACGATTTATTTCTTCTATCCCAGTATCTGCATCAGTTTGTTTTTTGGGAATGCATAGTGGACAGAAATATAACCCTCTTGTTCTTCTTTGGAACAATGGGCAAGAGAGTGAAATTGTTTTCATAATCTAAGTTGTATTGAACTGTTCCTTCTGCTGCTTTCGCCAAGAAGATTGGTGGGATGCAGGATTTGTTCTTTTTCACCGTGCCAACCAAAGTGAGATTTCTGGATTTTAGCTCTGTGGCCAAAGAAATTAATGTTGTCAGTGGTAATGTTTGTTTGTTCCCGATTGTTGTGACCCAATCCAAAACAGCTTGGGTTGGGACTGGAAACCCAGGTGCATGAGTACCAGCTCCCATTTAAATTTTGGAAGAAACCAAGAACAACGTTTTGCTATCAGCCAATACATATATCTTGATGCCATATTTGCTTGGTTTATTTGGTATATATTGCTTGAAAGTACATCTTCCTCTGAATGCAAGGAGAGATTCATCCACACTGCACCCAGTTCCTGGAGTGTAGTTTGCTTCACAAGCTAACTGAATTTGCCGTATATGTTGCGAACAGGTGCCAACTTGTCATCGGCTCTTTGCTGGGCCCTCGTGGTTGAATCATCGAAACGTAGGCGATACACAAGAAACAAAAAACACTTCAGACTCGTCGCTCATATGCAAATTGGGTTGTTAGTGCCATCTTTAGCCCAAATACTTGCAGTACTCTCCTTGGATCTCTTTGTGGCACCCAAGAAGAGCAGGATGCCTATGAGTGCTCGAATTGTGCTTGTGTGACCGGTTTTTACATTTTCAATTTTTTGGTTGTTCCATGTCACAATCTCTGTTATCATGGCATCATCGAAAAATAAATCAAATGCTTTTTAGGGTGTGTCTGCTTGACACCCATTCCCTTTCGGCCCTGGTTTCTGTCTAACAATATTTCGCATCGGGGTTCTTCTGATAGTTTTTTCCTTCTGTGACCACACATACCCGTCTTTTCCAGGAATATCACGACTATCATCATCTTCCGATTCATGTTCCGACTGTGATTCATTTGCATTTACAGTACTTCACTGTTGATGTCTGACTCTTCATTATTGGGTGTGTGGTCACTTTCATCTCTGCTCAAGTCATCTTCAATTTTGTCCTCATTTTCACTGTTGACGTCACTTAGCTCACCTAAAGACTGCAGAACTTCTTTGCAAAAAAGTCCCCGTCGTGTCGCCATTGTATTATGCCATGCCTGTCACAGAACCTTTAAATAAGGAAAAAATACCTGTATCAAATTGAAAGTACTATGGGGTCAATTTGACCCCAAACAAAAATAAACCTAAGTAAAAAATAAGTGGAAAAAATTAGAAACTATCGAACATTTGTCACATACTTAGGAAGGCCTTACGAGAAAATACGTGGCAGGTGAGGTCACTAATCGTGATAGTTTCCAAAAAAACATGGTCCAAAGAGGGCTGGGGTCACATGGACCCCATGGTACCAGAGCAGTGTAGAAGTTTACAGGGTGGAAGGCTAAAGCCTTCAGACGTCAATGATTGGACCAGGTGAGCAGCTGTGGAGATCCAGCCTATATGTAGTCCAGTGGTTAAGTGGTCTCAATTGCCAGGCACTTTTTACTTTCTCCTATACAAAGTATAGGGAAATTAATGGAATCGTCCTAAAATTAAATCCAGTCCTTTAATGATCTCTTGGGCACAGCCATCAGCAGTGTTGTCTGTGGAGGGAGTGTCCACCTTGTCGAGAGGTTTACTTACCTTGAAAGTGACATTAATGTCTCTGGTGACTCTTCCTATAAATTCAGTAGATGGATTGGGAGAGCATGGGGCGTCATGAGGTCACTGGAAAGGGGTCTGTGGTTCTCCAGATATCTATGCAAAAGTCCTGGTGCTTCCTGTCTTGCTATATGGTTGCAAGACATGGACGCTATCCAGCGACCTGAGATGAAGACTGAACTCCTTTGGTACTGTGTCTCTTGGGAGAATCCTTGGGTACTCCTGGTTGATATTGAATATTGATGAATCGCAATGTTTTAGACCTCCGAGTCTGAAAATACCATTTTTGGAATTACGTCTGTGTGTTTGCCTCTGTGTGTGTGTGTGTGTTTGTATGTAAACACAATAACTTCAGTATACTTTAACTTAGGTCAACCAAATTTTGCATACAAGTATTAGGTACAAAATGTAGATTTCTATCAACTTTTGAGCTCTATCTGCTAACCAGAAGTGGTACTTTATCTGAAAAGCTTCCCCAAAAATATTTAAAAATGTGATAATCATATTATGTAAAGAACCACATTGTACGCTTTTTTTGTCCCTTTGTATTGTTTTGAAAAATGTTCAAATGGTAACGTTTTTTGCTTTACATAAGAGAAATTTTGTGTACAAGTATTACATTACATGCATTGCTAAAGTCTCTTGCAACTCTTCACCCACTGTACTGAAAGTGGTAATTTACCTGACATCCTTACATCCATCCATTATCCCACCCACTACATCCTAACTACAGGGTCACGGGGGTCTGCTGGAGCCAATCCCAGCCAACACAGGGTGCAAGGCAGGAAACAAACCCCGGGCAGGGCGCCAGCCCACCGCAGATTTACCTGAATTGTTTGCCAAAATAAAATTATCATGGTAAATTTTTTATTCATCCAGCTGCAGAGTGATTTATTCAACTTTACTTTTTTAATAATTGTTCAATTTATTGTTAATTAGATTTGATTTGTTGTTAATGGTTCTTTAATGTACATAATATAAAAATATAATCATTGTCTTGCGGTTTACTCCTGAAATATCCATCCCCGTATCTGAATATACGAGAATGTCTAGGGGAGACCACTATAATTTATATTTATTATTTATAACTAATAATATTGTTTTGGTACAAAAAAAAACTGGTGTTCAATTAACTAGGAATGTCTCCTCCTCCCAACACTATAGAGAATTTTTGGAGCAAGGACTTTATCAGTGTTTCTTCCGGCAGAGTCCAAACAATATTTTCTCAAAGTGTGCAAAGAAAAGCAAATGATGTAGCATATTAAATAATGCAAAAGTGGCAAATTAGAGCAAATACCAAGGCAGCCAACCGGTTAAGTGTGTGCACATCATAAAGTATCAGATTTATTTAAATATGAGGAATATGTAAAGGAGACTTAGGGGCTCTTGTTGTCACAAAAGTGACATGACGAACAGGAAAAAGCAGTTGTTCAATGCCATGTTCATATCCAAAACGGCAAAAGTTATCTTCATAATTAAAACCAATTTGAAATTATAACCCAAAGCCATTGCCAATGTCTTTAGCGCATTTCCTTTCACAACTTACAGTGGCTGCTTTAATGCACAGCAGCAGTATCTGGTTAAGTACCCAGATGTCTGTTTCTTTGCATAAAGAGCCTGTCTGGAGTAAGTAGTGTCCATGTTTATTACAAACTTTGTTTTAAGAGTTGATAAAAAGGGAATTGAAAAATTACCAGATGTTGTAAAAATTGGAAAAGTTAAGATAATTTGGCCAAGGGCAGGTGAATTCTGTGTAGCCTGGCATTCGGATTTACCATTTGCTATTGTATTTTGCAGTTCAATGGTTAATTTATTCATGGATTAGCCAAGCAGTATCACCAGGATAGATGTTTTATCCTTACACTGGTGCTGGTGCCCCCCAGCAAACCTAAATTGGATTAAGCAGGTCGAGAATATTATATTATTTAAGGAAATTGATAGTGTTTAGATTGTTGTTATTACATGTTTTTCCAATGTACTGTATATATTACATTTATGATTTTTGTATCTGGCACTTTGTTGCTTCTTATGATTTTCCTTAAATTGCTGTGTGACACAGTGATTAGCACTGCTTCTTCACAGCTTCAGAGAGTCCTGGGTTCACACCTTAGCTCCAGAACTGCCTGTGTGGGGTATGCATGTTCTTTCAGTGTCTACATGGCTTATCCACCAGGTTTTACTCTCACAACGCAAAAGATGTACCAACTCCATATTGGTCCAGTGTGAGTGGGAAGGCGTACACAAAATTCACATCCAGTATGACATCCTCTCCAGAGTTACTGTAACCTTCAACTGAATGTGTATATTTGCAAGTATATGTAGCAGTCTGGGCTTGCTAATGGAAGTGTGCTATATAAAAAGTGAATTTAATTAAACTTTTGACATCTCATTATATTTATTGTCAATTTAACAGCTTGTGAGCTGACGTCCAAGGTCCCATTCTACACTTTCCACCCAGAGGTGAATGAAAATGATGATTTTGAAGATCATATTCTGGAAGTTCGAATGGTTAGACTTTTTTTCTTTTTGCTTAATTATTTTATGAATATTTATTAAAAAGCAATTATTCTTTGTGTATTGTGTATAATTATATTTAACATAATGCACTTTAGGTAGAGGCTCTGAGGCTAGCGATCTGTGCTGGCAATCAGCAGGTTGCCGGTTTGAATCCTGTAAGTGCCAGAAATGATTCCACTCTGGTGGGCCCTTGAGCAAGTCCTTTAACCTACAATTGTTCTGTCCTGGGTATGACATTAATCTGTTGCAGGAGTAACTTGGAGGTTCATGGCACAATTTAAATGGTATCTGAAAAAAAATGTAATCTGGTGTTTTCATGCAAAATGGAGAGGAAAAGGTTTATGGTATAATAAAAGCTGTTTTGTTGTATAGGAGCCTATGATAATCTTATTTTCCCCTTTATGCTCTTTATTGTGTAGACCTCATACACTTTCAGCACTTCCTCCTTTTTACCTTCTTTATCTATAACTTGTGAAATATTAAATATAATATGCTGAAATTGTTAAACAAAATAAAATGTAACAAAAATACTATTACTGCCTAAGTAGCAGTGCATCTTGTGTCCAAAGGCGGCTCTCGGCTTATCTTCAGTCTATGCTTGGTCTTTGCTCCCACCATGGCATTTAAACATAGTATTAAAACAGGCCACATGCCTTTCTCAATATGGCTGCCATGTCAGAGTTGTCTTCTTCATGGAGAAACCACAAGAGAGAAAAATGGTCATCTCTTCGTGGCCAGATGGTGACAGTGAGATAGAGAGGAGAGACTGAGAAGGCAGGTGAGCCTTTTCTTATACTGGTCCAACATCTTTTGATATACGTCTAGACAAATGGGTGCCGGCAACTCCCTTGGTTTGTCCTGTCCTGTTTCAGCCACAATCAAATTCCAATGACCAATTGAATAAGCCTGCATATGCCTTCCTGGGCCATTCACCAATGAAAGCACTCAGGTACGACCACCCCCAGTTGTTTTGTTGAGCTGAAGCCTGTGCCTGCCAGCTAGCCAGTTTATGACCTTCCTGTGGGGTATGGCTTATAGAATGTCCTGCACAGAATCACCTTTGTCAGACCAGCTTGATTCATGCTCCCATCCCCTCGCCATAAATTTCACATCTTGAAACAGTACTTAATAATACCTCCTAAAGACTTGCAGGAGGTTGGTAAGGTAAACATCAAAAGCACTGTTCTCAAAACGCTGCTGTTACTGGTAAAGTCAAACATGCCTTTAGAAACACTACCTAATACTACATTTAGTTTGTCTGGCTTCTTCACAGTTAAACATTGCAAATAAAGACATACACAATATTTATGTACTAATATGCTAGATATTAGTCATTTTACACTCCACTACAGAAACCAATAGTGACCAGCACAATACAGTGGCAAATGATGTGGAAAATATCCATGGAAAATAGAAAAAAAAATCTTGTGCTACTTGTGTCTCATAATCTACATGTCAGTTATCCAGGTATTCGCACAAAATGTGCAAAACATGTGCTTTTTTGCTAAAATATTGTTAAATAGTTACTTATGGAATACTCAGAGCAAACTACAGCCTCATGGGAAGTCATCTTTGAATTAAAAACAGTATTATTTACCAACAAATAAGGGGGAGAGATGCAGGACTTCAATTCAAAAACTCATCTCCATGGCGTATAGTTTTCCTGTTTACAATGTGTGCAGAGTATTCCAGAGGTATTTACATATACTAATATTTAAAAAGAAGCACCTGTTTTGCGCGTATTGAGCATATGACTGGATAGCTGACATGGATTTTTTTGCTTTTTCCATGGACTTTTTCAAATCATTTTTGTACAGCGCTATTGGCTTCTATTATATCATAAACTTTTCTCTCCTTTTTGCATGAAAACATGAGGTTACATTTTTTTTTTGGCCATCACTACAAATTATATAGGTAACATAAAAAATGCATAATTTTTGGATGGAGTATTTCTTTGAGGAAAACGAGGAATGATGAAAATGTCCTGAGCCTGAATCTAAAATGGGGTAATTGTCCAATGCTGACTTTGAACTTGTATTTCCAAGTGGCCAAAGATGAGTTCAATACGTTTCTACAGTTTGTAAATTACATGGATGCTGAAAACTGGAAAATTAACTATCATGTTATCATTGGATTTTTAGTACTAGAAAACAGCATACAAGTACCATAATAAATTCGCCTCATATGCCATAGTCGAAATATCAGCTGCAGGGTGTGTCTGTTGATGGTAGAGCAGCTTTTGACATAAACAGCTGAAAAAGTGTTGCCACCGTGTCTCGAATTATAATTGAGAATCATTGTGTGATGGTGCAAAAGACACAGTAGATTTTAGTTAGGGGCCAACTGAGTCTGTTCTTCATGAACACTTAAACAGGATTTTGGGGCAGAGAATTTTGTTCTTAGGAAACTCTCGAATTAGTGAATTCTGACTGGCAGAAATCATTTAATAAAATAGTAAAGGACACATAATGATAAAGTAGAATCTTAAAAGATATTTTATTGATGTGATGTGGCAATCCGTGCTAACATGGACACTCCTAGTCAATCAGAATAATGCTTACTGAAGTGCCCTGCCCAGACTGTTGTTTTCACTGAGGTCAGTTTTACAATTGGCTGACAATGGAACGTGTATGTCTTTGGAATGGGTATGAAACCAGTCCTCAGGAGAAGACACAGATATATGGCGAGAACACATAATCACTATGGATACAGAGAAAAGTGTAGATAGCTACACTGTAGTTGTCTATGCCACAATACCTTTAATTTAGTTCTCTGTTGACCTTTGTGTTGAACATATCAGTAGTCCAGTTGTAGAAACATTAAATAATGTACACTGTATTTGTGACTTGTTGTATTGCTTTGTATAAAGTGTCATCTTGTTTAAAAAATAATACATGGGAATTTTAAATATTGTTTGTCTTTTCTTTAAAAGGTCTGCTTAGGCAGCACTGCTAAGAATGAAAACAACGTGGTGGAGCTGACTTCTCTCAACTATAAAGGCAAAAAGCAGTCGATACCAATCGTTAATCTGCATCCATCCTGCCTAAATATGGTAATGCACGTTACAACATTGAATCACACAGTGGTGAAGCTGTCTGTCGATTGCTTTACCAAACCTCCTTAATGTGCTGCTGAAAGTGACATCTTGCATCATAGTATAGTCTGGTTAAGGTTTAATTCTGGTATAGCCGAAGGAGAGAAGGCTGTTTTGTTTAAAACAATAAAACAGAATTTAATAAATGAAATTCCATTTTTTAGTGTAGTTTTTGTGAGCCTAGTGAATTGTTATTTTTAAGAGCTTTTTAAAACTTTAAGAATGTAACATGGATATGCTTATCATTTTCGTTTATGTGTGGTTATATTTGCTGTATCAGAATAACTAATGCCAATTAGTTGGTAATATTTTTTGTTAAAGCCTTGTGCTCCAGTCATCAAAAGATAATATATCAGAGATGCAGCCACCATAGCCTTGGAATATCCACAGCATCATGTTTTATGGAGTTTATTCAGGTGCATATTTAGATGGTTTATTGTAAACCAGGGGCCTCATGTATAAACAGTGCGTACGTACAGAAATATTGGTAAGAATGTTTCCATGTTCAAATCGCGATGTATAAAACCTAAACGTGGCCTTATAAATACACTGAAACTAACTGCATATTGTTTATTAGTGTAATGCATCTGATTGTAATTAACCTGTAACAATATACTCTCACTGCACCTTCTTTTTCTGCTTTCAGCTGCTCCCGTTAGGTGTTGCCACAGCAGATCATCTTTTTCCATATTACTCTCACTGCACCACTCGGAGTATTTATATCACTGTATCTGAGATGGGGAATCACATCAGCAGCATCGGAAAGAGAATTATCGGGATACAGCATCAGGCACACCCTCACCCACGGCAAAACGCTGCAGAGTCTTTCCTGTACGGACCTCGCGGTTCAGAAACAGTTTTCATCCCAAGAACTTTAAACAATCAATCAGTCCATCAAGTGCTCCTTGTAGAACTGTTTGTACTTATAAGTACAATCACCTCAGTGTAAACTTGCGATACAGTTATAATATTGCACAACCTGAGCCACTTTATAAAGCGTGTATTTACATATGATTTTTAACATGAAATGCAGCAAAATATGTTGATTATTTTATACAGATAAAACTAACTTCATTTAAATAATCTGTATTGTTAATAATTAAACATGTGAGGACACGGTGCTGCAGCGCTAGCTAGTTCACAGATTGATCCTGATTGATTGCTGTATGCTGGAAGGATAGATGGATAGAATTATTAAACACGTACTACGAAGATATTTTAATGTTCCTTAAAAGTTTTGAAGAATCGTCGTTATAAGCTTACAGATGACTTAATGTATATTACAGAGCTGATTGTGTGGCAATTGGGTATTTGGAGAAAGAAAAGTAAGGACAGGAATTGGGTGTTAGTACGTTTGAAAGAGACAGTACCGCCACCATGTTTAATAACATGCTTTCATTCCTATGAAAAAGATATCACTTATACATCTCAGTATTTTAATTATTCAGACAGCTGTAATATCGCAAATGTAATGGATTCTGTGTCCTGTCGGAGGAAGAGAAAGCCTGTTTAAAAACCACGTTGTGATTCACACACAGTGCACAAAAATCAAATACAAAACAAAGCATTTAACGTTTTACTTTAGTTACGACGGGATTTGAGAAACTAGTAAATTAATCGATTTTAAGATGATGTTTATGATGTTCTACTTTAATGACTAAAATAAACTACGTAATTAAAGTGGAAATTCCGAGATTAAAGTTGACATTTCCTGCTTTTTTCCCCACTGTGTGCCTATTTTATTTTCTCTGTACCCTAATAAGCTTTCATACAACACTCAGACGTTGGGCTATGACTCGCCTTTTCACGGCGACTTGGATATGCGACTTCTTTTTTTATTTCGTGCACTGTGCGACTTGGTGGACTTGAGCTTTTGAGTTTCTCCAACACTCTGTCACTCGATCAACTTCCTTTTGTTGATTATACCACTGTTCAATCCAAGAAATAGTAAGTTTTTCCTTGCCTCCACTTGGTATTCGCTGAAATTCTTATATTTTCCCCCGTGCTTTTCCTATTGTCTCACAAATTTCATAGAAGGCTGAGCTTAAGGGCTATTTATATTGATTTGCATATTCATAGAGGTGTAGGAGTTGGGGCGGGACAGAAGGCGTGTGCACGAGCGTTACTTTTCATGCTGACCGGGATTTATGTAACGGAAGAACGTGGAAGTTGGAGTACGCACAGATTCCTGCATCTAGATATTTCTGTGCGTAAGCACATTTCAGCCTCCAGGGGCCTCATGCATAACGGCGTGCGTAGAATTCGCACTATAACATGACGTAAGCACAAAAATCCTCCTAGAATTACTCCTCTTTGAATATGCAAATCAATATACTGTAAATAGCCCTTAAGCTCAGCATTCTGTGAAAAGACAATGGGAAAAGCATGGGGGAAAATATAAGAATTTCAGCAAATACCAAGTGGAGGCAAAGAAAAAACATATCATTTGTTGATTTAAACAGTGGTATAATCAACAAAAGGAAGTTGATCGAGTGACATAGTGTGTCGCACAGTGGCAAAATAAAAAAGAAGTCACATATTAAAGTCACTGTGAAAAGGCGAGTTGTAGCCCACCGTCTGAGCTTATTAGGGTACAGACAAAAAAAATGGCACATAGTGGGGAAAAAAGCACGAAATGTCAACTTTAATCTCGAAATTTCCACTTTAATCACGGAGTTTATTTTGTCATTAAAGTAGAAAATAATAAACTTCATTTTAAAATCATTTAATTTACTAGTTTCTCAAATCCCATCGTAACTAAAGTAGCATGTTAAATGCTTTGTTTTGTATTTGATCTTCAATGTGCTCTACAGTATGTGTGTGAATCACTAGGTGTTTCCGTTCTTTCTCTTTCTCTGACAGGACATAGAATCCATTACATTTGTGATATTGCAGCTCTCTGAATAATTAAAATACTGAGATGTATATGTGTTATCATTTTCATGATGATTGGAATAAAAGCATGTTATTAAACATGGGAACACAATGGTGCAGTGATTGTTCATGTCTCACACAAGATGCTGCGACCTTCGATGAAATAATTTATTGTAGCAGTACTGTCTCTTTCAAATGTACTAACCTCCAATTCCTGTCCTTACTTTTCTTTCACCAAATACCCAATTGCCACACAATCAGCTCTGTAATAGACGTTAAGCCATCTGCAATCGTTTTGCCGTGGCTGAGGCAGCGTGTGCTTGATGCTGTATACCGATAATTCTCTTTCCGATCAGCTGCTGCTGTGATTCCCCACTCAGATACAGTGATATAAATACTCTGAATGGTGCAGTGTGAGTAATATGGAAAAAGATGATCCACTGTGGCAACCCCTAACGGGAGCAGCTGAAAGAAGAAGAAGGTGCAGTGAGAATAACAACGCTAAAGCAGTTATGATATTTGGAATACTATGGATATTCCCTGGGCCATTATATTACTACAGGTTAATTACAATCAGATGCATTACACTAATAAACAATATGCGGTTAGTTTTAGTGTATTTATAAAGCCGTGTCAGGAATGTGGTTCTAAGAAATAAAGGGTAACCACACAGGAACAGTAGCACTGCTTTGACGCTGGGTGCCACCAGTCTGCAAAACCGAGCGGAGAACTTGTGTACGACAGGGTATGAGATACCGTGGAGAAGTGTGTGGCTTTATGCCAAGTGTAGGTTTTATAGATCGCGATTCGAACGTTGAAATGTTCTTACGCAACATTTCTGTGTGTACGCACCGTTTATACATTAGGCCCCTGGTGTTTTGTGCAGGGTTGTGGAGTCGGTAGATAAATTCTTCAACTCCAACTCCTTAGTTTCCAGTACTTCTGACTCCGACTCCTCTGGATTTAATATGCTAATGTATTTTCCATGTTGATTGAAGGAAGGCAACATACATGTCATTTAACCACAGAACTACTGGCTAGGAAGCTGATTCTCTATTGGCCAGTTAAAGAAAAGACAAAAAAATGAAAACAATAAGGTTTTATTTATTGTTTTTATCACATGGCTATAAAGTAGTAGCATGTATAAAAATCAGGAACAGGAACTTTATCAGTTTCTGATCAGTTTATCAGTAAATTATAAACCACATTCTTCGGTAGTTTTCAAACAAAAACAAAGATTAAAGTACATGAACAAAAAACAGTTTATATATTAAACCTTGAATAGTTGTAGAGTAGAATAGCTGTTAAAAAATGCAATCCAAAATTAACTCAATGCAGTTTTCTAAGAAACAGAATTGCTTCTGCCAGATCCTCTTTCATAAAAGCTCTTAAATCTGACTTGAGTATTATTAGTCTTTCAACACTGACTTGGGTGGGTGGCATTGCTATTACAGTTCTACCCACATCACTAATAATCTCTGGATCAACAGGGATGGCTGCTTCTACAGTTAGTTTCGATGAGTGATCATACTTTTCAGCGTCTTTTAACTCTTTAAAAACTTCCTGCTGGAATCTCTTTATTTGAATATTTACTGGTTGTTTATCTTTCACGCATAGGCAACGTCGCTTTGCTTTTGAAACTTCCATTTTGTTCAAGTAGGAATCAAAGTCTAATTCTTCACTTGAAGAGGATGATCCTGAGTTACCAATGCATATACAGTAGCTTCATCCAGTGGTGGCATTTCACGTAGTAGTAATCCCTTCATGTGAACTGCTACATCATAGTCTCTTTTTTCCATTAGCAATCTGGTCACTGCTCAACAAAATTTGGCTCATTGGATCAACATAAATAGCAGCTAACAAGATTTGATCCAGTAAGATCCAGTAAGGGACCCTCTTTTCTTCATTGAAGATACAATGCCATTAGCTATTAACCCTCCACTTTTGTTCAGGCAATATATCAAGCTCTTCCATTTCAAGAAAAAATTACCAGTTGTTAAATCTTCATATTGTAACCTCTTGGTGACAGTAAAAGGGTAAGAATGTAGACTTTGCAGTTTTTACTTGTGCCGACTGGCACAAGTTAATAAAACAATAGTTAATAAAACATTTTCATTGTCCAGTTCATCAAGAAAGTCTTTTAGTTCAAGCAAACGCTTTACCATCAAATAAGTGCTTCCCCAGCGTGTTGTCTGATACAAAATGTCTCCTTTTCCTGCACGTCGTTTCAAAATGGCATCTGTTTTAGAGGCCCTGGCTGCAACAGTTACTTGCCTCAATTTTCCCATTAGAGTAGCTGCATGATGATCTTTAAATCCATCTCTTATTGCAAGTTGCAGAGGATGAACAGCACAATGCACATATTGAATAGTAGTAAGCTTAGATGCTTCTTCAGCAAGGTTATCCAAAATTTCACTATTCTATTCGGTTTCACTTTCTCCAATACTTGCAGAACTGTCTTCCTCTAATATCTGTTTGTCACTTCCTTCATCTACTTTATTCTTTTTCTCAATTGTGCTTAACATATTAGAATTATGTGTCACAATACATAGAATCTGTTCCTTTTTAATTTCAAAATCTTCTAGAACAGGTGGTGTGCAAAGTTTTGCTAAAGTTCAGCCCTGGATGGGAGCAAATGTGGAGAATGCAGACAGAACCCCTGAACACACATCAGGCTATAGCACACACCTACACCAACATCAATACACTTGTTTACACTCAAATGAACTTGTTAAACACATTATATCTGAAATAAAATGAAAACACTTTTTGTAATGTACCATAATCCAGATTACAATATGTAAATGTCAGGTTGTATAATAGCTCAGCTGAACTTCACAGTAGTAGTAACACAACTGGGCTTTATACTTACATCAGAGAAGTACTTTACTATGACTATTGTTTGTGAAATAGGACGTTTGAAGATGCTATATTTTTTTTATTACAGTTGGCGTTGGTACATTTTTGCCGACTCCAGGTACCCAGAATTCTCTCTGACTCTACAGCCCTGGTTTTGTGTATCCCATTTTTATAGTACTTTTAGATTATGTAGGGATAAAAATAATCCAATTAAAATTGGATCTATTATTTTAAATGTTTATTTATAAAGTATTTCCATTAATAATGAAACAAAGTGCCAAAGAACTATACAGACGCATTATACAGTAGCACAGTTGTTAGCTCTGCTGTGTTCTTTAAGTTTTGCTCCTGCTACTCCTTCAATGTCCCAAAGATGTGCACCTTGAGGTCAGTAGGGATTGCTTTCTGCTGTGTTCAGCGTCAGTGTTGGGAGATGCATATATGGTAAATGATAGAGTAATAATTGAGCAGACAATGAGTGCAAAGTGCATATTGAAAGCTGAATTGGTTTATGCAGGCTTGAAAGCATTAAGTCTTGGTATTCTAACATCATCTTAATGATGGAGAGCAGTGGCCCCCATCTGAATTTATCCAGTTTAAATAACTCTTGAACAAACATTACATTGTTAGATTGCACATTTTCTTCAAAAAACAAAAAACCTTTTCACTGTTTTGCAAGCTTAATTAATAAACATCAGCTGTGGAATTATTATGATGAAGCTGTAACTGTTTAAGTGAAAAATGGCTACAACTTTGGTTTTTAAACTGTTGGTTGAAGAACAAAAGTAAAGAGGAAAGAAACCAATATGTTCTAAGAACTGGACTGGACACCCATTCAAGCGAGTGTCTCCACAGTTCTTTACACATCATGTCAAATCCTTTCTTCATCTTTAATATATTGTATCTAACAGTATTTATCCATCCATCTATCCATCCATCCATCCATCAATCATCCAACCAGCTATATCCTAACTACAGGGTCATGGGGGTCTGCTGGAGCCAATCCCAGCCAACACAGGGCGCAAGGCAGGAAACAAACCCTGGGCAGGGTGTCAGCCCACCGCAATATTTAACAGTATTCACTTGGGAATGAAATTGATCATTTTTAGGATGAATAATAAAATTAAATTACAAAACATTTTTTTGTGTAGAAGTTTGGCATTACCTGTGCCTAGTACCCTTAAAGTTAGAACACACTGATTACACTGGCCAAAACAGCCAAACACTGAACCGTCTAAACCACCTGGCATTAAATTTACCCCTTTCTTCCGTTTGTTTTTCCAATTGTATTTTTACAACAGACATTTTTATTCATACAAATGAACTCCTGTATGCCTTTTCTACTGGACTGCCCCCTGGAAAACTGTAGATTGTCTCCCTCCTCCTAGTTGTTGGTTTTATATTAGTCTCACAATTCAATAAAGAGAAGTGTATAGAGTGAATGCTGCACCTGCTGCTCTGGTCTTGGAAACAGTGCAAGTGTCACTTTTTATTTTGTATTTTAGGTCAGTTTGGGAGACTTTCATCTGAAGACCCCCGTCACCTTTCGACTAATATCTGGCTCCGGTCCAGTCAATATCAGTGGATTACATATATTAAGTAAGTTTGTACAGTAGCATCAGCATGAGTGCCATCTGATAATTACATGCATTTTTAACTGAATTTAACGTTTTAATATTGACTGTGCAGTGTGTGTAATAGGCAAATTAACTGGTTATAAAAAAGAGCATGTGTATTACTTTTAAAACTTATTCTTTAGCTAGAAATCTTGTGCATTTTCAGATACATCAAAATGTTTTGGATGACATTTTAAGATATCTAGAAATCTAATCAAGTACTCAAGATATCTAAAGTAAATTTTTAGGTATGTCAGATTCACCTATTGCTGCTGTAAAATGTCTTTGCCTAACTTCATACAACTTAAAATTTCAAAATATTTACAATTTCATTTCAGGACACCTCAGATACATTTCAAGATATATTAAAAAAAAAAGACATGAACTTATTTTGAGATAATCCAAATATAACTTTTGAGATATCTACAATACAATTCAAGCTATGTCAAATTCATTTCCAGATATAGCAAAATAACTGCAATATGTCCCAAAATACCCAAAATGCATTTCAAGATATCTTAAAGCATAAAGGAATACGTTTTTGAGATACCTTGAAGTGAACTGCATTGTGGGATATTTCTAAATGTTAATTCAGCTAGCTACTTGTATAATGATGAAACAAATCTTGTTATAAAAATGTCAATTGATCTAGTGATGTGATGTTTGGTTGCTCAACTACTGATGTGCAGGGACTGATCTGACAGGGTAACACAAGCACGAACTTCAAAGTGATCCGAGCGTGCACATGTCATTCCGATGTGTTCACCGTTTTCATTGTATAGCCAGACTTTAGTTTTGTTCTGTATTATCATACCATAAATTGCTCTTTGAAAGTTTTAGGCCAAATATGCAAAGAGAAGTTCAGAATGAAGCTAGTATTGTTCTAGCTCTCTGTATAAAGTTTGTCACATTTTGCATTTAAACAATTGCTTTGTTTGCAGTTGCACATGAATGTTGTGACTTGAATAGTTCGCTGGCCCATACACTGCATTTTATAACTTGGATGGTTTAGACTTCATGCGGTGTGAACTCAATGCGCATTGGGTTGTGGTGAGTTCGTTCTGAAACAGAATGGTTGCTTTTACATTGGAAAGTCTTGATGCCAACGTTTTTTATAATCTCTGGAAACAAAATTCATTCTACAATGTTGCCTTGCCAGGTTCTGAAGCGAGTGGTTCTGTACTTTTGATTTATTGCACTTATTCAGCCCGTTCTAATGTGATACATAATGCACAGTAATGGCCCTTCTAATACTTTCTAATAGTTTTAGGGTTGTTATCTTTGTTTTATTGACTGGGTCAGTTTAATTTGAATTTAAAGAATCAAGCTCTTTTTAGTTAACGTACTAATGTATATATATTCCACAACTTCCATAAAATTTCAAAACTGCTTTTGATATGGCACCTTCCTTCAGTTTCTCAGTACTTGCTGATTAATCAGATTGATATTGTAAGGAAGCCAAACAAACAGTCCCACACTGAGAAATTAAGTGTAAAAGACGACAGCAGTTTCCAGTGATCCATGTTTATTTAGGAAATTGTCCAGCGGTGTGTAAAACATAGTTGAAAATTGGGACTAAGATCACTGGAATGTGACCTACCTGTGAGTGTGTAGCAGTCTGAGTCCATCCCAGTGTATGAGCCTTTAAAGATCTATAAGGTCAAAGCAGGAACATTCTATGTGCATAAAAACTGGATGATGAAAAAATGTCAAACAAAGGAGAGAAGATATGCAGTAAAGTAGAGGAAGTCATTAATATTTCAATATATTGAGACTTGGGCCAATGATTCTGGGTGTTACATATATGTTTATACATGCTTGTTTTATATTTTATTATGATAATGACTATAGTGGTGGCCACAGCAAAAAAAAATCCTAGCGGTGCTCAGGCAACTTAATATAAGAGCCATTATAATCCTAAGCAGCTTCACCCTATAAAATGGAAGTGTCAGTACCGCCGCCTTGTTCTCAGTCTAGCAAGTCTTAAGATAGATGTGCTTCTTCTAGGACCATTGATGTATTCAGTCTTGCCGTGATTGATTGTATCAAATTTCCTGTATCCATAAGTTTTTTCAGTATCCTTTGGATCCCTTTCTTAGGTGGCAAGAGTTTTTTAATCTTTAAATTATGTAAATGTTTGTCTTTTTATAGTTATTAAAGAAGATGAGGAATACACCTTAGAGAAGAATGAAGGCAAGAAAGAACAAATTTTCCCTTTCAAGCCAGCAAAAAATAAAACAGGACAGAGTATCCCTAAAGGTAATTGTATAATATGTACTACTTTAGCAGCCAAAACAGTCACCAAGGCATCTCTGTCATTGTCGTGTATCTCAGGACAATATCCGTTGACTAGTTAATGTTTTCAACTTGTCGCCGTGTGATCCTTCCAAGAGTTTGTTAGATTCCACAGTGAAGATTCCTGATCCATACAGTGGATTTAAAAACTTTGTGTGTGTTATAGATTTAATGTTAAATTGAAAACATTTGCCATTTTTGCCCATCTGTCCACACTCAATAACCCATAATGACTAAGTGGAAACATATTTTAGGAGAGGCTTGCACATTTTTTAAAAAATCAAAAAGGGAAGTTTCTGTAAACTGTCATCTTCAGGTTTTTCTACAGATAATCTATGGGGTTCAAATCTGGGCTTTGGCTGGCCACTGAAGGACAGACAGACTGGTCCCAAATCTACTCCAGTGTTGTCTTGGCTGTATTCTTCTGGTCATTGTTTTTATCATTGTTTTTACTGAAAGATGAACCATTCACCTAGTTTGAGGTCACTTGCACACTGGAGAAGGTTTTCTTCATGGACCTCTCTGTATTTGGCTCATCGTTTTCCTCCGTTCTGACCAGTCACTAGAATGATGCTGCCATCACCACCATGCTTTATCATACTTGTGGTAAAAGGTAGGTGATTAGCAGTACCTGGTTGGAGTTTTATGCAGACAGCTCAACTTTAGTCTTACTGAATAAGATAATCCTTTTCCAAGTGGGTTGTCATATGCCTTTTACTCAAGAGTGGTTTCCATCTTCTGGGATGGGTATTATCTCATCAGTACTCCATGAATTAGGCATTTTATGCACTGTACACCAATCGACCAGCAGCCAGGGAGGTAGAGAGAAATACAGGAGGATTTGGATTCCTCATGCCCCAAGACAATAAGCTGTGACCACCAGTATTAGCGCAGCTCAGAGAGAGGGGATGGACACTATACACAGTGTCAGTCAACCCATTGGACAAGACAGATAGATCCTATGCATGCATGTAAAACCCACTCCCTTCGGTTTGTTATACCTTAAGGTCCTACTTCAAAGTTCTTGCACCCACAAAACATAACCAACATAACTCTCACATAACGTTCACATTATTTCTATTCAATAAGGCGCTGATTGTGATGTGAAAATTTCTCAATTGGTATTTTGCAGATAGTTTACATTAAATAATTAAACATAGATTTATATTTCATTGCTTTTTTACCAGTAATTCCATTCTCAAAACCACTAAATGAAAATCCTGGCCACCTGGCTTAAGGATGTGGGGGTGGAGGGGTTGATGCATTTCAATATGCCAGGTATGTTTTTAGCATAAAATGTAAGCATTTCAGATTTGGAATTTATTGAACGGATTGAGTTAAAGTAAACCACAACTTACTAAAACATATTGTCGGGCTTTATCTATGGCCCCCCCCAAAAAAGAAAAGAGAATAAGTAGCTCCAGTGAACAACAGTAAGAACATTAGGCATGGGTGAAAAATAAGCTGCCAATATTGTATAAATAATTTTGTATTAATTTAATTACGTATTACTGCACCTAATTATTCAAGAGCACAATGACTGAAGCCGATTATCTTAGGAAATTTTCTGGGCAAAGGTGGGTAACACAGCTAGTGCTTATGTAAATGGGAGATTTCTCTTTTTGATTTTTAGTAAATCTGGAAAAATATCTGATAATATTCTCACTTGATATGTGTTATTTGAGTCTAGATTGATGGGCAAAAATGTCAGATATATCCATTCAAAATGAAATCTACAACACAATAAAATGTGCAGAAAGTGAAGGCGCTTGAATACTTTTTGAATCCACTGTAGATGGAGATGAGGCCTCAAGACAACAGAGTGAAGTGAGCCCGTCTGAAAAGGCACACCACAAGACTGGAGAGTCACCAAATAGCTCAACTTATAGTTTTGTTTTGCCTTTTGATTGTGGAGATGGTGTGCCACTAGGGGGCAGTAAGCATCTGCGTAAAGTGTATTTGCCACTTCACAGCAGAGGTATTGGTGTGGGACCAGAAACGTGATGTCACATTTCCATGATAGGAGACCTAGTTGCGTAATTGCCAGGCAGGGTCATCATGTTGATTTCGGGACTGCCAAGAAGTACTGACTGCTGAAGGAGCCACTTTTACCTTTGTAGGTTTAGAATTTCTGGAGGACACAGAGTTCTTTTCATGCAACACTGATTTTTTACTTTAGTTTGTGTATCTGTCAAGGTCTTCATTAATCCATATTCCTTTTTATACCCCACTTTACCCTTCGAAAGCCAACAATACAGCAACACAGCCTCCTGTGGTGAATCCATATTTGGATCTCAATAAATGAACTAGAAATGTGGCCTTGAGTTGGTTTTAGTTGGTTTAGACATGTTTAATGTCATTTGCCACACTCAGTGCCACAAGCCAGTTTCAGCAGTTTTATCACATGGACTGTTTTCTTAATTTGATGAATGATAATTGAAACTAATGCAGAAATTTGTGAATTTAAAGAATTTAAATCCTAAATTTGCCACAGTGCTTTGTGGAAAATAGCCAGATCAAAACAATATTTAAGAACGGTCTGTATTTATCAAGCTTGTCAGATTAGGAAAATGGTCCTAGCTGGCTCAAAAATCTGAGTGATGCAAATGTGATCCTACTCTTAGTAGAAGGAGTGAAAATAGTGTTCTCAATTTAACTAATTTAGGAGAGAGCTGCTAACTTCACCAGTGTCTAGGAGAGCTCATGAGCTGTCCCGTTCAGGCCGAGATTGGAGCACACACATCTCAGGAAAGGCTGAATATAGTGCTGGACAACAAATTCATGAAATGAACAATTTGACAAATTTTGTACATTACATAATCGATCCAGCTACACTGAGAAGCCATGTGCTATCAATGGAAATAAAAGCAAGGGAAACATTATATGAAAATGCAGCTTCGAAGTATCAGTGATTTGTGCTTGACACTACCAACCATTTTTCAAATTTTTCCCCAAACTTTGAATGCCGTTACAACACATGAGGCAATACACAGATTAATACATTTCCCCACCACACTACATGATGCAATGTTAAAATAAGCTGCATTCATGCAGATTGTCATGCACATAATGATTACTGGCTCAAGGGTGGATAAGCACACATATGTGATATCACAGTTTCAACACAAGCTCATGGATGCAAACTAGCAGCCAGCATATTATCCTGAAGAGAAGTGGGCTGAACAGATGATGGGCAGTTAAATGTCACACAGGTATGCTGAGCTCTGCATACCATGAACCCCTGGAATATTTGCATTAGTGTACAGGCCTGAGATGGTTCAAGAAGCGAGAGTCACAGAGTACACAGGAAGAGTGGACACAACATACAACCATGGTCATTTACAGTGGAACTGTTACTTTACACGGTGCTTTTCATGGCCATAACAGTGGATAGCTAATTTTTCTGGAAGTGTGGCTGTGGATCATTCAGTGTTTGTGTGTGTCTCCGTCTTTCTGTCTTAGTGCCAAGTACAATATTTATGATGTTGCAAAGTAGCAACTAGTGCAAACTCCTACCTTATTTTTTTCCTTTTTCGTCCAGTATTATTATCTTTGTGGTGAACCCGTAGTGTTAGTATCAAAAAACTACAAAGCTTTATCAGGTTTTCCAAGGAAACTACAAAACGTCATGAGTACCACTTTGGGCAACTGCCGTAAAATTGTAACGTCAATCATTCTCAGGTGCAAACTGTGCTTGTACTGTAGTACAAGTTTGAGTGCAGCTCCTAAGAGTAATTCTGAGGTGCTTGATAAATACGGGCCCGGTTCACTTTTGGGCATAGATGCATAAAAAGGAGGCCCCTTAGATTTTCCCAGGGATGATTATGAACTTGAAGTTTTTCTTGTCAGTGAATGATGTCCTGTCTTGGTGAGTTTTTTGCAAAGTTTTTTTTTTCAGCTACTCTTAAGAACTGCATGACTTCATATCAAACAGCATATCGTTCCTAAAAGCATCCTACCTGTTTGTAGACTAAAGAACAAATTAACATCCCACCTGAATCAAACATAATGGAGAGGAATAATAATTTAGATTTTTAGCATGTAAAGAACAGTCTGTCAGACATTGTTACTGAAAGTTTTCAGCCAAAATGTGGGGCATTGGATTTCAAAAAACAAGGTTGTCCATTTGAGTCCTCTTTATGCGTGGCTCTTAAAGAAAGTCAGTTGACCCTCCTGTGTGCCAGCTGGTTGCACTGCCATTACTATTTGCCACATTGTTTCTGAAATGGATGTCCTTCCACTGCTGTAGTAGTAGCTGACAAAGATGCCAAACCGACCAAAAGCAGCCAGATGGACTAAATATTCTTATTTCATAAAATTTACTTTCATCCGCTCCTCAGTCTGGCTGGCCATCTTTATGGTAGTATTTTGTTTGTCTTGTTTTCTGCTTAGGAGATGCACTTTAGTTGTGATTCACTGAAGTTGTAAATTTTAACAGCTTGGGGTTACTAAAGTTAATTAAACTTTTTCTGCCCAATGCCTACAACGTATTGTGATAAAAGTAGGCAACGTGCCTGAATACAGGAAAAATGTTAGGAAAAGTGTAGGGAAGTGAGGGGTTGTCAATAGTTAAGAAATAAGATGACGGTGGGCTTAGTTGATAGGATTTTTGTCATACCCATATTCTGACTTGACAAAAATTGGGCTTGGTCCCAGTCTTCATAAATTGCTCTGTGTTTTATCAAACAGCATGTATTTCCTTCGACCCCAGGCCCCTACAGAACCCACCTAACCCACTCACCTTTCACCCAAGCCTATAAAGCCAAGTGCAGTAACAGTCGACAAATTTGATGATCTCTTAGAGGACTTAAGGGGCAGACTTAGAAGAGCAGCAAGCGTTGAGTGGCACTAAGACCAATGTCTTATGGGTGTGGGAGGCAGAAAATTAATCAGGTGTGTAGGTGTGAGGATGCTATTGAATTTGTTTCATTTTTTGGATAGAAAGTGTCCTTTTTTGGTAGAATAAAATCATTGTGCAGTCAAATAACTTTAGAACACGCACAAGTGTTCAAAGAGTCATATCCACAAGTAATTGAAGTGTTGAGGTCTTTAAAGTCCGACTTTTAAATAAATAAATAAACAAGCTTCTCTTCTAAGTATCTTCTCAACAGATCCCTGACTTGTACTGGAATTATTGTTCAGTGATAGGAAGGGGCCCTCAAAGCAACCCTCTGCACATAGAAAAATATCAATTAGAATATAAGAAGGTAAACATAGTGCTAGGGGTGAACAGGGGGAGTAACAAAGTACAAAATGAGCAAAAAGTAATAGACCCAATGGCCCCTGTGCGTCTAATTCACAGTTATTGCATGCACCCTGTCCGCTTGGCACAGTGGTTTACCCACCGGAGTACCACACAATAATACCCCTGTGAGAAAAAGGTTTAAGTCTGAAAACAACAAGATGGCATTGTGTACACACAGCTATCAGAGGTTCTTGTGCGTAATCCTGGTTTGTGCAGAAGTTAAAATCTAAAATCTGTAAAGCAACCAAGACACATAACGAATGTCATAACCTGGCAGGAAACTGGACCTAAATATATAAGGTCACTGGTTCAATCTCCTGCTCCACGTCATCGATTGCCAAGCTTGCCCGGGATTCTTGTGTAATGAAGTGTGACTTCTGGGTGTTGTCTGTCAAGGTTGTGCTTTACAAGTAGAAGAAAAATCAGTAGGCTGGACTCGGCTATCACTGTTAAAGCTTTAATGACCACTGCTCTGTGTTTTAGGGAGTTTGTTCAAATCTGACAAATAACTAATTTCTGTGTTTTTTCAGTTACACAATAGTAGAGTTCTGGAGATGTGTTCTGCAAGCCCGCTGAAAAAGAGAATTCATATCTGGTTTTTATCCGAGACGCAGTTTTCTACACTGGCCATCCCAGGACTGCAGGAGGCTCCACGTCGAGTCTCTGCATTTTGTGATTTTGTGTGGTTTTATCTTGAGATGCTGCTTGCTGGAAGGACACATTATAAAATGAAGATGAATATTTAATGAAATGGAAACATGCATCTTGGCCGTATATAATTCATCTCATTATAAATGTTATTATATATATGCATGGTAATTAATATGTTGAGCCTCTTTAACTGATTACTTTTTCCACTCACAGGGTGGCATACTTTTCTAGCCTAAAATCAATGCACTGTGCATCTCTAGATGGAATAGCTTTTCCTTCACAAGAATAAATCTAGTTGAAAAGTGACTGCTGTAAAAAATGTGCAAAATTATTGTATTTCTCAAGTATGTAGTTGTTATTATGGGATTTAGCCTCCTTTACCTGGCACATCTGCATAAATTCCATTAGTGTAATGTAGTGACTGAGATCTTGGACCTTTGCACTTTTCTGTTCATTTTTATGCTTGTGAAGAGATGATGAATAGCAGTGTCTCCACAGTGTTTACTGCTGTTGACTCATTGTTTCAGATTCATTTCCTTCACCCTGTTGCTCTTTGTGTGGTGCCTGCATGTTTTTCCAGTTATTGTTTTTTCTTGTCATATCTGAAAGTGTCCCAGTATGAGGGTGTATGGAGATTGCCCAGTGAAGAGAAGCTCCACAAAGAAAGGCTGCTTTCTGCCATATACCTCATGCTGCTGGAATAGGCACCAGCCTCAGTGACCCGTAAACTGAATTGAGTAGACTCAAATAATTGGCAGATACACTGGCACCAGATGCCTAAAATCAGCCAAATGGGCAACTCTTGAGCAGGAGGTTCAACAGGACTATCAACATCCATAGTATTGCAGTCACTGCATCAGTCCATTGGCAAAGTCGCAGTCATTCCATTTTTTGAAAGAAGTCTTTTTTATCTTATCACAATGTGATTTGTTCAGATTCATGCCAGGAATCACAGACAAATAAGGGAAAGAACCCAACCTGCAAATAGCAAAGATGGAACACAGTGGTCCCTAAAATGGACATTCTTCAAGCCTTGGCTGCACTTTGCTCTCTCTGGCCATGAAATTAAAAATAATAAAAGATAAGAATGGTGTCAAGCTTGTGGTTCTGTGTTACTCAAAACCTGCTTCAGGGCACAATTCTTGACGTTTAACAAAATGTGAAAATTAATCAGTGCCATTTTAAGATCCTGTTGTCCAACACATTCATAGATATGCTTTGTGTTTGGTGATTTTTAGAGAACCAAGAAGCACTGGCTATACTTATAGCAAAGAGCACAATTAATTATGCCAATTAGGCTGGAAAGATTTGCAAACCTGTAGATTGTGAAGATAGGAGCACTTAATGTGGTGAGGTACTGACACATTTATGGGCTTATTATATCAGGGAAAACATTTAATTTCAAGTGAAATTTATTCTTCAAAAATTGCCTGATTCAAGTATGTTATTACATTAACAGTATTTGCCAGGTAAAGACATACGACTCCATGAAGACAGCACACTTCGATAAAACCAACAATTTAAAAAGACCTAGTGTAACAGGTGAAGTGTCCATATCCACTGGCCAGTGCTGCTGACAGTTCTGAACTCGGTGCAGTTACAGTCCCTTGTTGAAGTAAACGTACTTCAGAGTATTCCCGTAGCGTTCCTGAATGGACTCCCTTAGATCTGGCTCCAGCTTGGACACAGCTATTGAACTTGAAGTAGGAAAAGGAAAGGAAATCATTAATGTGACCATCCACATAAGCCGGTAAGATGCCCTGATGCCTGAGAGAGAGCACGAGAGAGGTTAAGCAGCCATTACTGAATGCTGACTGACAGAAATTCCCTTTCCCTTTTACACCTGGCTACTAGACACACTGGAGACATTACATGCCTTTATTCATAAAGGTTAACCAGTTCAACTAGAAAGTTGTAAGGCAGCCATGTATCATTAATGCATGCAAAATAAAGGACATGTGTAAAAAAATAGTAGTAAAGAAATAATACACTTAAAGAGAATGTGTGTATACACTCACTGGCCACTTTATTAGGTACACCTGTCCAACTGCTGGTTAACGTAAATATCTAATCGGCCAATCACATGCCAGCAGCTCAATGCATTTGAGCATGTAGACATTGTCAAGATGACCTACTGTAGTTCAAACAGCATGAGAATGGGGAAGAAAGGCGATTTAAGCGGCTTTGAATGTGGCATGGTTGTTGATGCCAGACGAGATGGTCTGAGAATTTCAGAAACTACCGATCTACTGGGATTTTCGTGCACAACCATTTCTAGGGTTCACAGAGAATGGTCAGGAAAAACAAAGTATCCAGTGAGTGACAATTTTCTGGGCAAAAATGCCTTGTTGATGACGGGGGTCAGAGGAGAATGGCCATACTGGTTCCTCTCAAATTAATTACTTGTTAACAACCAAAGTATGCACAGCATCTCTGAACACACATGTCAAACCTTATAGTAGATGAGCTACAGCAGCAGAAGACCACACTGAGTGCCACTCCTGTAAGAACAGGCAACTGAGGCTACAATTCCCATTGTTTAACCAAAATTGGACAGCAGAAGATTGGAAAAGCATTGTCTGGTCTGATGAGTCTCAATTTCTGCTGAGACATTTGGATGATAGGGCAAGAATGTGGTATCAACAACATGAAAGCATGGATCCATCCTGCCTTGTATCAAAGGTCCAGGCTGGTGGTGGTGGTGGTTTAATGGTTTGGAGGATATTTTCTTGGTACGCTTTGAGCCCTTTAGCACCAATTGAGCTCTATTTAAATGCCACAGCCTACCTGAGTATTTTTGCTGACAATGTCCATCTCTTTATGACTACAGTGTACCCATCCTAAGGTGACTTCTTCCAGCAGGATAAAACGCCATGTCACAAAGCATAGATCATCTCAAACTCAGTTTATTGAACAAGACAAAGAGTTCACTGTACTCATGGTTTTCCAACATCACCAGATCTTAATCCAATAGAGCACCTTTGGGATGTGGTGGAATGGGAGATTGGCATCATGGATGTGCAGCCAAAAAATCTGCAGTAACTACACAATAGTATTGTATCAATGTGGATCAAAATGCCTGAGGAATCTTTCCAGCAGCTTATTGAATCTATGCCACGACAACAGAATTGTGGCAGTGCTGAAGGCAAAAGGGGTCCAACCCAGTACTGGCCAGTGTGTATGTGTATATGTTGGAAGGGGGCAGAGTGGAGATTTTCCTAAGGCCAGTGCTTCACATCTCCAGACCCCTGGATGGGAATTCTAGTCCATGCACTACTTTTCATGTTCTCACCGTGTATCCATATGGGTTTTCCTCCCACCTCCAAAAGATGCATATGTTAATATTACTGGCACCTCTGACCTGGCACCAGTGTGAAGGAGTGTGGGAGGGATTGCCAATGTGAAGAGAGAGCGAGAGACTGGCACAAGACCCCACAACAGGCAGATTTGGTAATGGACAGATGAATCATGTGAACTGGTGTTTCAGTAGAAAATTGTGAACAGCTGCACCAACAGAAGATTCCCAAACAGAATTTATTACTTTGTGAATAAAAGAATCTGACAATATCCATATGGTGTGGAGTAGCAACGGGCGATAAACCTGTCATACCAGATGAAATTCTTTTATCAGGATGGCTTTAAACATTTTTTTACCAGTATACTAAACATTTGTATAAATGTGTTGAAACTGCAAATCAGTGCATGCAAATAGAAACGGGAAATGTGGTTTTATGTTGAGGGATAAGAGTCTTAAAGGTAATGTCTTTGTGTAAGGACTTGTAGGTTAAGTCTGTGTTTGTGAAGTTCATCTAGCTAACAGTATTACCAGGTTGTTGTGTAGTTCAGCCTCATTGATAGGGTGATACAAACATAGCCAGGACAGGATAAAGCTATGTCCCAACATGAATAAGAAGTTGTACTTTTAAATAAAAGCCATTGAATCTCCTAGAGTAACATTCTGCAGAGTGTTACCAGAGCATTTAATAGAAAAAGTGGGACATTTGTGTGAATGGTTAACCGTCAATATGTTTGTTATTTGGTAAAAAAAAAAAAGTTTCAGTTTGAAAAGTGCACATGAATACATTATACTGGAACCTGCCAGAGCCTTCAGAATTTGTAATTACAGGTCAGCCTGCCATATCCGTGGGTTTATGGTTCCAGGATCCCCCCACTGATGTGCAAAAAAAAAAAGTTCAGAACTTTCATAAAGCTTAAAGACGATTGGGTGCATGAAGCGAACACACGTGCTGATACAGCAGGACTGAGGGTTGACTGGGCTTGGGTATGCCATGCCTAGCCACAGCAGCATTGGTGTGCACATCTTGTTTCTTGTGTGGATTTCGTGAGCAGTGTTGCATGCGGAAATGTGGAAGGTTCTTTTTTGAGAATATTTTATATATATTTTTAAATTCAAAATGCGGTGGATCAGAATTGTGGATGCCAAACACGTGGATCTGACTGTGTAACACGAAATGGATTTATAACCATACATGGTCTGCTGCAAGCCAGTGAAACACAAATTCAAAGGCTTTTTGTACTGATTAACTAATTAAATAAAGTGGTCTTACCATCTCTGAGGGAAAAGAGAGCAGGCGGCAGGCACCATGAAGATCAAGCTGCAAAAAAGAAAATAAAAACCAAAACCTTAAATTGAAAGAAGCGACTCCTAACCCTTAAAGAGTCGGAGGTAACTGAAAAGGCTGGGGTAGTGGAGCAGTAGTGCTGCAGGTACTGTATCTGACCTACACAACTTCTAAAATGATTAGCAGTACTGTGAAATTTCAAAGAGAATTTAATAATAAAAGTAACTATCGTATACAGTAATGCTATACTGTCTTGGGAATTGCTGAACTGAAGTGAACATTACTACCAGGCAACAAATTTACAGGCAATTTGTCTTGATGTCACAGCCATGGATGTAATGTTACAAAACAACTGAGAGAATAACTTACAGTATGACATCATTTAACAGTTTGACATTATTAGCAACAACAGGAAAAGAAAACACAGTGCACAAAAACAATAAATACACAACGCAATAAAACAATGCGTAGAATTGGTAGGTCAGGATAAGGCAAGTCTTCAAAAGTAAACCACATTTTAAGCTGGATGGTGTTTGGAGATGTGGGGATAGAGGAGTGAATTAAACGTTGTGAGTGACTGCAGTAGCAAATGAACTGATCACATGCTGAGTGGTTCTTGCTTTGAGTGACCAGGAAAGAGTGAAAGAGATGGTGACCGGAGTAAGTGTAGTGGAGTCTGCTTATACAGTACTGTTTGAGATGTTCACAGACCCTCAATAACGTCTGCTTTCAGGGGAACAGTCCTTTCTGCTGCTCAAACAGCACACTGCAGTTGGTTGATTGATTGATTTGAGCAATACATATACACCCAACAATAAAAAGTACTTACAAAACTCCCACCATCATCACTTGCATTGGTGCATGAAGAAACTTGATTCTCTATAAACGCACAGTAAAGAGACTTTGTTAGTGTTTTATACACTGTTAAATGCATTATGTTTCAACAAATTACCCCAAAACCTAAAGGTTCCCACTCTAAGTGGGTGTAGTAAAAGCCCCAAACCTGCTACACTGTAATAATTGTATAATCAGTTTGAAATGAGAATCCCCTAATGCTCTGTTTTAGGTGCTGTGGTGCTCTCATCTGATCACACACACAGACTGAGGTAATTCTGTGAACCTCTTAAACCATCTATATCCATAGCACAGCACTAACCGTATCCTGACTGATGAGCTCTACTAAAATAATCTCAGTATGGTATTTTTCTGCAGTTTTTCTTGTTTGTGTAGAATTGTACAAGAAGGCTTAAAGGAATACTTCACCCAAAAATTGTATTTTTTATATGTAATTTGCCCATGTAGTTTGTAGTTATGGCCAAGAAAAACATTTGATGTAATGTATTCATGCAACTGGAGATACGTTTCAAGTTTTTCATATGGAGATCAATGATGGCCAACAGCAAACAATCAAAAACATCCAAGAAAAAAAAAATTTACATTACATGAGTTACAAAATCCACTAGGGATGTCAAAAGTATCAAAATATCACCAAGTATGGATTGCAAATAGAAACAGGAAATGTGAACCCCATGGGCTGCCAATGGGCATGGCTCGAAATGCTGCCACGTTTCTTACAGTATCTATTTCTAAATTGCGTGTAGTGCTAGGGTGTTGTACCGTGTCAGGAGTTACGAATGTATTGAGAAGTCAAGCAAAACGAGGCAACTCAGGCCCCTGATTACATCTTGCGTGAAGAACGGGCCCGAGTTGCCTCGAAAGCTTGCATATCGTAATCTTTTTAGCTTTCTAAATTGCGGAATCCTTCATCATAGTTGCAAATCTGCAAACTTGAAGTAGGGGTGTGATGTTTGTTATTTTTCTACAGGTTAAAATGTGTTTTGTAAGGGGTTTGCAATTATTTTTACTTGTAGACCAGTTTTATTCTGCGCTATTCATTTGTTAGCAACACTGTTTAGCACTAGGACTCTGTCACACCCTCGATTTTTAGTCCCTCATCACAAAGTGTGCTGCCAAAGCACATTACTTTCCTTTGCTTTATTATGTGCAAATCTCAAATTATTGGTCATCACATACACTGCATACATCTTCAGTGCAGAATTGCCTAAATGGTGGCTGTACTCCTCCATGTGCTCATATACTTGGTGTACTACAGTAGAAATTGAATTGTGAAATAGAGATTACAGTGAAAGTTGATTGGATCTGGTTGACTGTGGCGGCCCCTTCATGGTTGGGGTCTGCATGAATACAGCGTGGTGCATTTTCCTTTGAGTTGTATCACGATAGCACTGCTCGGCATATCAGTGTTTGTGATTTGATGATTTCTATTTTATTCATTTTGATGACGGCCCTGTTTAGTTGCATTTTCCTCAGCCATATAAGATTATTAATGTGGCTAGATGGGAACTGTAGTTTTTGGGATGGGCCATAATGTGCATTAAGGTTAACACCAAGGCTACTGACTACTACTGTAGTGTAATCATTCCTATGCTTTAATGACTAAAATTATTTATTTTCATCAATGCATACAGAATTACAATTTATTTCATTATTGTTTAATTGAGTTACATTATATACTTAATGGTATCAATTTCAATATTTTTGTATTGTGTCAAAAGTTTGAAATTTTGATATTGTGACAACCCTATAATCTACACGTCAAGTCATCCTGTTATATGCTCACAATGGACAAAACTTGTGCATTTTTTTCTAAAATATTGTTAAATACTTCAGAGTAGTACACAGAGGAAATGTGTGGAACAAGCTCTTCCTCTCGTTCACTGGCCAGTTCAAAAGCTTGTCCCTGTGTGAATGCATTTCCTCTGCATTCACTGCACTGATTTTGCCATATGAATTATGCATGACGAGTAATGCGAGATCCGACGTTGGTCTCCATAGATTCCCATTCTATCTGAAGCTTTGTTATCTGTTTTCTGCATGAAAACATGACATTAAAAATACTTCTCTGCCACCCCTACAAACTACATGAGGTAAATGACATTTATATTTAAAAAAGTATTATTTTTGGGTGGAGTGTTTCTTTACCTAGAATGACGCCATAAAACATGAGACTCTGTTGTGTGTAAAACATGTAAACAAGTGAAGCAACTGACCAGATGCAAGGAGAAATTCAGAATAAAAACAAACACTGAAGAAGTAAACCCAATGTTGGCCTCACTGTAGAATGTGGTGTCGTGTGTTACAAAAGACGGACAAACCTGAAAAGTGCGTTTACTGACCTGCATGAAAGGATACTTCTCCAGCCTCTCCATTATAATTGGCAAAATAACTGGAAATCAGGAAGGAAAAAAAAACCCAAAAACATGTTAAGCTTACTAGAAAGGAACACCGCACAGTGAGTGACCTTAAAAGAGATTATTCAACAATAAACTGACGGCTTTCCTGCTGTACTTTAAAACAAAGCATTCATAGCATTTTGAAACTCGCCTGATTTAATTCAAGAGCACTACATCATCATTGATTCTATACCCTTCTTATTTGGTTTCTGTGAATTAATTATGTTGGTTTTAAATTATAAACACTATCTTTCCAGATATAACTTTGAAAATAACCCACTAAGTAAAAATAAATGCACAGTACTGGTGCATAACTCTGTTCCAAACTAGATCCTTGAGTATGTAATACTAAAATCCCAAGTCTCGTTCACTTTCTACTAAGCACAAAACTCCTAGATTCTAAACCACTGCATTTAAACTGTTCAGGTTTTGTCATATATGCCGCCATATCATTGGAGCGCTGACCCCTATGAACACTTTTCAAATCAATTTCCTTTGTTTCACCTCCTTAAAATGCACAGTGAGATGTCTTCACGGGACTCTTTCATGCCTCACTGTTTGAGTCAGGGCATGAAATGTACGCTGCTGGCAGAGAGGCAGCTGTATTCACGTCTCCAGGGAGTCAAGATCATGACTTGCATAAAACTTTGAAGATGTTAAAGTCTGACTTCTGCACTCCACATCTTATGTGTAAGCATAAATCAGAAGTGGCAATTTATTAAGCCCAAAAAAATCCCACTGATGCAGAAGGCCTGAGCATTCTTCTTAATACTTACTCATTCCTGGGGCTGCCATGGCAACTCTGGAAATGACCACCTGTGTAATCCCCTTCACGGCAGCTTTCTATAATAAAAAGAAATCTTATATAAGGCAGAAGTGTAACTGCATTTTCTAACACAATGACTGCCACTGTATTTGATTTTTCCAATGTACTGAGTGTTGTGACAGGAGGTGATAAATCAAACTGAATTTTTAGTGGGTAAATAATGCAGCACTACTGTTTCAATCAGTAGAATGTTATCCACGATTCAACTCCAAGATGGCACAATATATTATCTTTTAAAAGATGATACGCATATGCCTTATACATAAAGACACCATTAGCCTTGTATCAAATGAAGCAAATCATCTATTTCTCCTACCTGCCCACAAAAGATAACAGCAGCTATCCATGTCTGTTGAGGTCTCAACATGATTTATGTGTCACAGTTGCACACTTTACACGTACACCCTAATACTGCAAATCAAATTCAAGAGTGACACTGCAATGATCCAGTTATTCACAAAGGCAGGGTATTTTTACTTGGTTTTAATCAGAAATACTTCGATTGATGATGTCAGTTTATGTTCTGAATTCCCAACTCTTCGTTTTCTATTAGCTTTGCATGTCATTAAAGCAATACTTCAAATAAAAAAATACCTACTTATAGGTTGAGTATTCCTTTAATATCCATCACCGTATATTATTCACAATAAAACAAAGATTAATTTCAGCCTCCCAAACATGGGTAGCTTCTGTCCGTCTGCCTGCTTTGGCACCTTTATTCACACACTTCAGGCGTTTACTTTTTGCCGAGCCAAGCTTGTGCTTTTTTCTAATCTTTCCTTGTACATCTAGCAGATCCGCAACTCCCCATCCACAAAGGGTTTGCCAGTTTAATTTCAATTCATGCCTCTGCTTCCCCTTGATGATGCACAGTGTAACCACCGAGAGTTTAGTGAAGGTTACTGGTGCTTTTAATGTGTGCTATCACAGCAAAGGTTTAGGCCACCACTAGTGATGTATTCTTCATCACTGTCATTCTAAATCCAAGATATGGGGATGCAGAAAGAAATGCTTATAAAAGAGACCCTCCATCTTGATCTGTTTGTCTGGACTGCCCCTCACTTCACGTGTACTTCTGTAACTACTGCTGGCAAGCTTTCACATTTACAACATTCCTGTTACCCATCTGCCTTCCTCCTATTTACATTATCTTAACTTTTTGTTTAGGAAGTTTATCAAGAGAGATATTACATAAGTACATATTTTGGAAATTATTACCAACATGCTGGATTTGAATATGTAGGAGATCTAAGGATCTGGTTTCTGAAATGCACAATTCTTTACTCATCTACATATGTGCACACATAATAAGAATGACAATAACAGAAATATTAAAAACCAAAAATAGATTATGAGGAACAAGATTTAGAAAGTGAAGAATTCCTTAAAAGATAGTCTTCCAGGTAATGACCCTAAGTTAATCAAACTAAACAGCCCAATGATAAATTACTACAAAATGAATTTTAAATTTCAAAATACAATAAAATGATGTGACTGTTTCATATACTATAAAATCTGTTTTACTCTCTTCAAATGATTAAGGTGCATATTAAACTTGAAATACACACTGTAAAAACCAATTTTGCTATACAGAGATTATACCAACCCGTGAGCACCCTAATTTGTTGTCATTTTCATCCATTACTGTAATTCCGTTGAGTACTTCTCTGGAAGAAAGGGAAATGAGAAGAGACTGCATTAAAATCCAGACAACTCCCCCACCAGCTGTTAATTTCCTGAACAGTTTCTTCACTCCCCCTACAAACCAAAACGGCTGCATGGCTGAGGGACCACACTACTTTAACTTCCCTGAGTGCTGAAATTAGTCAGAAATCAAAACTAGCAGGCAGGGTGGCCAGGTTGGTACCTAACAGGTTGGATGATAAATCACACTTTTGCAGGTTAAAATACTTGTGCTGGCTCAGTGTGCAGCTCTAAGCTAAACAGAAAAGCCGCATGATTTGCAAGATAAGATCTAAATAAGATACCATATGAAAATAGATTCCTTACTGTGTTCTGCTCCTCACTACTTATAATAACAAGAGGAAAAAATAAAGAAACTGGACTAATACCTACCAGGGAATGACCACAAAATATTGGTTTTTGAATACGTTTGTCTTCAGCCATCTTTCAGACTTAAGCACATAACAGCAGTTAAGTCTAATGTCTTCAAACTCATCAATGAACTTGAGCCAATATTTATATTTCTGCTGTTTTTAAAATGCAACACGTATCACATGCCACAGCTACATAGCAATGTAAAAGAACCAGTTAAGTATTAGTACAAATCATTGAATTCCTCTTTCAGGATGATGTCATTGACATGAAAATTAAAAAGCCACGGTTGTTAATGAAAATGTCAAATCAGGTCAAATTACACTATATACCTCAGACTGGACATTTCCCTCTAATATAATTCTATACAGTTATCAATTCTTAGCCTAAACATGTTTGTCCTGTCCTGTAAATATCTGATTTATTATACTAATGTTGCCCTAGAAGGGTAAGTGACTAATGGAGAATCACACAGTAGGGGGTGAGAGAGAGAGAGGTTGGGAGCTTGCACCGATTACAGCACATTGCCACACCCACCATACGTCAAACCACCTGGATTGGGATCCGAGGGCTGGCGTGCAAAGTGTGACACCTCAGCACCACACTAAACAGTGTGAGGTTTTTACAGTGGCTGGAGTGCCAATCATGCCACCAAGTAGGGGGCAACTAAAACAGAACATGTTTGTGGCCCACTTTTATAACCAGTAGGTCATGCTGACAAATCATACTATGTACACTGATCACTGAATCGTTAGGGTTCCTAAATTTCTTTGGTTTTGTGCTGCTTAACCCTACTGTTGTGATGCAAGCAACTCCACAAACAGATATAAGGGGAATTTAAGAGACAGGGTGCATTAATATGAAATGAAGCTCACTTGTGAAGACAGCATAATAGATGAAAGTATCAATTTGACATCTTCAATTCCACCTACACTATATACTGGCAGCATCAGGTGCAAGTCAGGATCCAATCCTAGATGGGCCATACTCAGTCGCAGTGTTCCAGTTCTGAGTTACCAATCAATCAAAAATGCACATGTTTTGGATGAAGGAAAAAAAAATCCATGCAAACACTTGGATTGTGTGTCAACTCCAGGGAGACAGTGAACACTCTGGACCGCCACCATCAGTCAACCTACTTGCTTTGTTAAAATGTGATTTTTTTTTTTTAATTTATAAGGCAGAACACAATTTCATTCACATTCATTTTTTCTTTTCATGGACACAAGATGATCGTAGCAGGTGGTGGAGCCTCTACGTGCCGCCCAGCTTGCGGAAAAAGGAAAAAAGGAAGTTTTGGAAGAAAGACGGCTTTTTGATGAAGCAGCTGAATGAACTGTTTGCATCAATTTGTAAAAGCAAATCTGTTTTGGCTGTTTTTATGGACTTTTTTTATCAAAATTTGTGATACTTGTCTTTTTATAATAGGAAAGGACTGCAGTGCAGATATTCACAGGTATTGGAGGGTTTGGGTGGCATCCAAAAACAGACTTGCTGTAGGAGTTCAGGTGCCGTACAGTCGTGCAGTGAGAGTGGCTTGGTATCAGAAATGCTCAGAGGAGCCAAATATGTGGTGAAATGCACGTGGTTAAATGCTGACCCCAGGCCACAGACAGAGCTGCACATGAATAAGTCATGTGAGGAAGTATCTGTATGTCACTGTCTGTGCTGTAGCATCTCTCTACTCTTGGTCCTGTGGGACTATGAGTTGTAGACCTTGTGGTGTCTTCCTCCACCATGGCTACAGCTTCTTATCCATGTTGGACAATGTGCCTCAACTTTACTGTCTCTTTGAACAACAACAATTGCTCAGTGTCCTCCGGGAGCCAAGGCAAAGGCGGCAATCAGTACTCAGATACACACATTCAGAGACAGCAGTGGGATGAAGGCAGGTTATTGTGCAGTGACATAACTCCCTCAACTCCCCACAGCCTTATTCTTCTCCGGCATTTTAGTCAGTAGGCCAGACTCCCTAAAGTGCAGTGTAAAAGTAAACATGCAATACTGTTTCTAAATAAGGAACAATCCACATGGTACTAAGACCCTAATAGGAAGGGTATCCAAAGAGTAAATTTAATAACTGTACTGCAAACTCACTGTGAAACTTCCCACCGACGCTCACTATATTTTGTGATTTTTAATTCACAGCTTCCGTAAAGACAAAATTAAAAAAATACGTAGATCAAGTGGTTTGTTTTTTTAAGAAAGTCTAATGTTTAAATTAAAAAGTAAAAAACAAAACAAAACTGGCAAATTGGTCATGTTCCCACCTCCCAAACACCCCCCACCCCACACCACCCACCTAAACCTCGGAAAAAGCAGTGTCAATTCATGTTACTTACTGCTGTCTCATCATTGGGATGTTCACACAGTTGGCTGCAGCCACAGCAGCGAAAGGAACCCACCGAGCCACCAGTGGGGGAGCTTTCTGAAAGTAAGCAAGAAATCAACGCAGAAAATTCAGTGCATGGCAAGTGTTGATGCCGTTAGTCACTTAGAATGAAAAATAAAAAACAGAAGAAATGAGAGAAATGGCAAAGGCAGAAGAGCTTTGGAAAGTGCTGCTGTCTGTGGCTACAACAGGCACGTCTCTAGAAGGGTACAGTATATGGTATTGGTTAAGAAATATCTCAGTCTTAGTACCTTGGTGTAAAGGTTCAGCCCCACTGCTGTGGCCAGGGCGGTGCTAGTGGCTGTTAAATAAGCAATGCCAATCTGTCTGAAAAGCAAAATAACAATTACAAGGATTGTTAACAGGAGACGCAGCAGCTGCAGCACAACAGTGGCTCACGTCTTCTTGTGTAGATGTTAGGCCAAGATTACTTACGTTGGGGTGATAGGCGATGCTGCATTCCTGTTGGTGTAGTTTACTAAGGCGTTAAACGACTGGTTTACCCACTGCCAAAACACAACTGCTGGTACTGTTCTGAATGAAGAGGAAAACAAGGATTCAACAGATTTTGTCTTACATCTTTTATAGTTTTTTCAATCAAAATGGAATATATAACAGCATACACCAAACAATTTGTAAATTTTAGTTCACCTGTAGAACTGCAACATAAATCCAGTGATCGCCATACCGCCAGGGACCTGAAAGGACATCCGACCAATCAGATTCATGCGATCTCCTGTGTCTGGGTGAAAAGCGGAATCATATAACTTTTTGGCATAATGAAGCTGCTCTTCTGTGGTGCCAGGTGGTACAGTACCCGCCCTGTGAATTACAAAATAGGGGCACCAGTCAAACAGAATACAGTGACATCTAAAGATACTTATCACACGGTATTGCTCAGATTATCTGCGAATGATATGGTATCACTTGTACACCATTTCAAAGCCGTGGACATGTGAGTTAGACATCAGAGACACAAGGGAATGAAGTAGTTGGAATTAAACAAAATGGGGAAAGACTGACACAGGTGTAGAGAAAAATCTTACAAGTCACTGTACCATAAAACCAAAGACCTCCCAAACATGCAAAAAATCTTTATTTTACATAGTGCCTTTCAACATGACGAGTACTTCAAAGTGCCCTGCATAATAAAACATTATCAAGGACAGGCAATTAACCCTAACATTTCTCCTGAATTCTTACCTAACTGTTCAAGTCATGCCAGTGTCTGCCTACAATTTCTGTGCTTTTGCTTAAGCAACACCAGAGACTGGATGGATGGATGCTAATGGCCCATTACGGCTCCAGAGTCCTACTTACGACTCCAGAGATCTGAAAGTCATGAGCACATAAATTACTTGACTCCGGGGTCCTGCCCATGGATAGTGTACACCAGGGTTACCCAATTACAAATTCGGTTGGGCCAGATTTTCAAACCAAGAAGTTTTGCTGGGCCAGACATTTTTAGTAGCTGGTAAGCAGCAGATAATGACAAATTTTAAACCAACAAGAATTAATGTATTTAAAAACAAGTAATGTTTCATTAATTATTTCCCTTTTAATTTTGGTCACATCTGACACAGGTACATCAGAAAGTGCATAAAAACAACTTTAAAAAGCAGTAATTTAACAGAATCTGAGGTAGTAGCAACACTTTTTTCCACTCTGGAAATAAAAAAGCAAACAATTTGGTAATAACTGACCTAGGCACATCTCAAAGTGCATACAAACAAAATGGTGCACAGTATCAACAATAACATGTGCTTCTCTTAAGAAAGAAACATTTTGCTCACATCTGATCCAGGTGCATAAAATCAGAAAAAGTGCCCAATATTAGCAATAACATTCGTTTACCTTTGGAAAAAAAATATTTTAGTCATACATGACTAGGGCACATCATAAAGTGCATTTAACAGAATAAAAATTTACCATTAAAGCTATCGGTGCACAAACCCGTAACAAGTGATAACAGCAACTAACACACTTGAATCCAACGTCTCCTGCACACCGAGGGAACACTGGTTCATTTTAAATCAACACATGTGTGAATCACAGTGTCTTTTTTTTGTAAACAAAAGATGGCGATATGAAAACATTGCATTTGGATCAAATTCGAGGTACTGTGAAGGTATACAGAAGCTGAGAGTCCTAACGCTACATGTTTTTATTTAGTTGGTGAAGAAACATAGTGTTTAAGATTTGAAATTGACAAATCTTCAAGTATAATAATAATTCTTTAATAGTGCTGTACTCACTACTCAAAGTGCTTTGCAAACTTCACGTAGGGAGGACCCGGGACGCAAACCCATGATCTCTTTATTGCGTGCCATAACACCATGCATAATATTGTCATTGAAAATGTAAAATTACAAACACAGAATTTCTGAAATCAAATATTAACAGCAGGTAAATAACGTGCTCTACATTCTACACAAAAGTTATGTAATTTCGCAAAGCAATCACTGCTTACTTTGATAGAATTTTAAAGAAAAATTTAGTTTTTGCATATTTTCATTAAATGCAGTTTTCCAAATTCATTCTTTGCTTTGAGTGTCAATGGCTGATCTTCGTCCTTGTAACAGCCATGAATCCGAAGGATCGTTCTGTGTGAGTGGAGAGCCAACCAATCATATGAAGAAAAATGTGGAGACAGTGCCTGTCGGTAATGAGGCCCTCATTGGAATAACAATTAAGATTCATTTGTGAAAACTCATGTTAGCACTCGCTTGATGAAACTGGAATACAACTTAAGAATCCACACACAACTGATTACAGAATCACTTAATATGTAGTCAATGCCATGAGCAGCTTGTTGTGGCCAAAGAGCCACAGTGCGTACCATCACACAAAAAAAAAATCACTGTATCATAGACTACTACCACCACTTCTAGACACACAACAACACATTGCATTGTGGGTTGAATGTTGGTCAGCTATGAAGAGTGCTGCATTCATGGTCTGTACTATTGTAGGAATTTTTGAAGGCTCGCAAAATGTGTTTATCTCGGTTTTTCTCTGCGTTTCTGGCAGGACCATGGGCTGGGCCACTCGGAGGCTGTTTCTGGTCCGCATGTGGCCTGTGGGTCACTATTTGAATAGGCTGGGTGTACATAGGTTTAACCAACAGTACATGTGCTGTGAAGTGGGGAGATACTCACCGTTAGGCAATAAGTCCATCTCCGTTAGCTGCCTTATCAGTAGCTGGCTGAGTGGAGTTACTCTGTTTGGTGCTGCTAGCTAACAGTTTTGCTACTTTCAATGCCAGTAACCAATATTTACACTCTGTCCATGATAGCCCAGGGAGAATAGCCATGATGAGGAGGAGTGATACCCTGAGTGATTCCTCAGCAGAGACAAGGAGAAATTGGCAGTGGATGTCATTATATGTCATTACCCGTATAGTGACTATCTGTTACATTTTTATTCCTCTGCACCTAACTCTGAAACATCATCAAAATGTATGGCATACTACCTCAAATTCATGACTTAGAAAAGAAAATGAAAACATTAAACCAGCTATTAACTCCAGTGGCACGGGTCAGAATGTGTGGACGATGAAAGCAATTTACCCATCATAACAACATGACCAACTACACTGTGCTATTCCTTCAAAAGATTTTAATTCCAAATAAAGATAAAAGTTCTGTTTTTATCTTTTGTATCTTTCTAGCCGTGTTAAGCTACTGCAGTACTAAATTCTCACTAACTCACATGCTGGACTTTCTTCTGTAGAGCTTCTTAGAACAATGACTGCTGCCCATCATTTCTGAAGCCAAATAGTTGATATCTGCTGTCTCGTCACTCCAAAGCATCATTCCCATCATTCTTATCTAAGCAGCTAAAGACGACTACACAACAACTCAACTACAAGCCTGTCAAAATTTGTTGCGTTAATAAGAATTACTTATGAATGCTTTGAAATCACTTCAGTTTTTTGTCTGGGGCCTCCTAACTCACCAGTTTGAGAAAATCCCCACAAAAATTGTTCAACTTGTCTTGATGTCTAGTTATGTAAAACATCAAGATTTTTGAGGTTTCCTCTATTGATGTCTCCCTAGACCCAAAATTACACCCTTATTATAAAGAGAAAAGAAATAGCTGTTTCCAGCAAAAATTATCAGAAGGTCTTGAAGATGTGCATGTTACATCAATTGACCCCTGGGGTTAACCCCCTAATTGGATACAAGAGGCCAAAGTCACTCCTTTTCATAAAAGTTAAAAAAAAAAAAAAGGGGGGATTGATAATACACCGCCTTCCTGCCAGAGTGGCGCGCTGATTGACTACCCTCATCACAAAAGCTGTGTAGACGTAGTGCAAACGTGCGAGTACGAGCTGAGCGACATGTATTCCATTCCACAAAGAATCGCAATAGTGGAGGCGTACATTCTCACGGGTTCCATTAAGGAAACACGGGACATTTTTGCACACGTGTCACTGTCACGAATTCGGGAGACATTTACAGAAGACAGGATTGTCACCAAAGGATTGTGGCCGAGATCGCCGGACTTAAGCACTTGTGACTTTTATCTGTGGGGCAATTTGAAGGGAAAAGTGTACACTAATAACCCGAGAACTTTACACCAGTTGAAAGACAATATTCGTAATGCAATTCGGAGCATTGGCACCCCAGAGTTGCGTGGCGTATATGACAACATGTTAAGGCGCGCCCAAAAATGCATTGACGCACAAGGAGATCATTTTCAGCACTTTCTGTAAAGAGTGAGTAAAGATTTTTGCATTTCAAGTTCTTTCTTTCTTTGGGAAGGGCGCCTTTTTTCGCCAGGGAGGCAGGCTACTTTTTCGTGGGCCACCCTGCATAAGCACATGGAGAGTGATTTCATGCAATTTTGAGGTTGTTGATCACAAAAATTATATTATTCTTGATATCTGATTCTTTCCCTGGTGGGCCAGCTTTCTAAGAGACACTCCCAGAAGGTAAAAAAATGACAAATTTTAAACATAAGCATGTGGCATATCATGTTAGGTTATTTCAAGGTCAGTGATTACAAATAGGGTATTATTTTAGGTCAGTGATTATGAATTTGATGTCATTTTTGATCTTTTACTAGGGATGTAGCCCTAGCCCAGCCACAGGGGATGCACAAACCAGTGTGTTTCTTTGTGCTGGTCCCAAGCCTGGATAAATGGGGAGGGTTATGTCAGGAAGGGCATCCGGTGTATTTTGCCAAATCATATATGCAGACAGCAATACAAATTTCCATACCAGATCGGTCAAGCCCCGGGTTAACAACGACAGCCACCAGTACTGTTAGCCAACAGGGTGCTGGCAGAAATTGGGCAACTGTTAGCCGAAGGAGAAGAAGAGGGGGGAGACGTGTCCGGAGGCAGGAGGAGAGGAGGAGGGTAAAGAGAGTGGAACTGAGGGTAGGAACTTTGAATGTTGGCAGTATGACTGGTAAGGGGAGAGAGTTAGCAGATATGATGGACAGAAGGAAGGTTGATATATTGTGCGTGCAAGAGACTAAATGGAGGGGGAGTAAGGCTAGGTGGATCGGAGGTGGATTCAAATTGTTCTATCATGGTGTGGATAGGAGGAGAAATGGAGTAGGGGTTATTCTGAAGGAACAGTATGTCCAGAGTGTTTTGGAGATGAAAAGAGTGTCAGACAGAGTAATGATTATGAAGCTGGAAATTGGAGGTGTGATGATTAATGTTGTTAGTGCATAAGCCCCGCAAGTTGGGTGTGCAATGGATGAGAAAGAAGATTTTTGGAGTGAGTTGGATGAAGTGATGAACAGTGTACCCAAGGGAAAGAAAGTGGCGATTGGAGTGGATTTCAATTGACATGTTGGTGAAGGGAACAGTGGAGACGAGGAGGTGATGGGTAGGTATGGTGTCAAGGAAAGAAATGATCAGAGGTCAGAGGATAGTGGATTTTGCCAAAAGGATGGACATGGCTGTGATGAATACATATTTTAAGAAGAGGGAGAAACATAGGGTGACGTACAAGAGTGGAGGAAGATGCACACAGGTAGATTACATCCTATGCAGAAGAGTCAATCTGAAGGAGATTGAAGAATGCAAAGTGGTGGCTGGGGAAACTGTAGTTAAGCAGCATAGGATGGTGATCTGTAGGATGACATTGGAGATCAAGAAGAGGAAGAGAGTGAGGGCAGAGCCAAGGATCAAATGGTGGAATTTGAAAAAGGAAGACTGCAGGGTTGAGTTTAGAGAGGAGGTGAAACAGGCACTGGGTAGTAGTGAAGAGTTACCAGACAGTTGGGAAACTACAGCAGATGCAGTAAGGGTGACAGCAAGAAGGGTGCTTGGTGTGACATCTGGACAGAGGAAAAGGAAACCTGTTGGTTGAATGAGGAAGTACAGGAGAGTATACAGAGGAAGAGGATGGCAAAGAAGAAGTGGGATAGTCAGAGAGATGCAGAAAGTAGACAAGAGTACAAGGAGGTAAGGTGCAAGGTGAAGAGAGAGGTGGCGAAGGCTAAAGAAAAGATGTATGATGAGTTGTATGAGAGTTTGGACACTAAGGAGGGAGAAAAGGACCTGTACCGATTGGCTAGACAGAAGGACTGAGCTGGGAAATATGTGCAGCAGGTTAGGTTAATAAAGGATAAAGATGGAACCGTACTCACAAGCGAAGAGAGTGTGTTGAGCAGCTAGAAAGAGTACTTTGAGAGGCTTATGAATGAAGAGAAAGAGATGAGGTTGGATAATGTGAAGATAGCGAATCAGGATGTGCAACGGATTATCAAGGAGGAAGCTAGGACAACTATGAAGAGGATTAAGAATGGAAAAGCCGTTGGTCCAGATGACATACCTGTTGAAGCATGGAGGTGTTTAGGACAGATGGCAGTGGCGTTTTTAACCAGATTGTTTAATGGAATCTTGGAAAGTGAGAAGATGCCTGAGGAATGGAGAAGAAGTGTATAGCATGAAGTTCAGGGAAAGAGTAGTGGAAGCTAGGTTAAGAAGTGAGGTGATGATTAGTGAGCAGCAGTATGGTTTAATGCCAAGAAAGAGCACCACAGATGCAATGTTTGCTCTGAGGATGTTGATGGAGAAGTATAAAGAAGGCCAGAAGGAGTTGCATTGCGTCTTTGTGGACCTGGAGAAAGCATATGACAGGGTGCCTCGAGAGGAGCTGTGGTATTGTATGATGAAGTCAGGAGTGGCAGAGAAGTATGTAACAGTTGTACAAGATATGTACGAGGGAAGTGTGACAGTGGTGAGGTCTGCGGTAGGAGTGACGGATGCATTCAAGTTGGAGGTGGGATTACATCAGGGATCGGCTCTGAGCCCTTTCCTATTTGCAATGGTGTTAGACAGGTTGACAAGCAAGATTAGACAGGAGTCCCCGTGGACTATGATGTTTGCTGATGACATTGTGATCTGTAGTGATAGTAGGGAGCAGGTTGAGGAAACCCTGGAGAGGTAGAGATATGCTCTGGAGAGTAGAGAAATGAGGGTCAGTAGGAACAAGACAGAATACATGTGTGTAAATGAGAGGGAGGTCAGTGGAATGGTGAGGATGCAAGGAGTACAGTTGGTGAAGGTGGATGAGTTTAAATACTTGGGATCAACAGTACAGAGTAATGGGGATTGTGGAAGAGAAGTGAAAAGAGAGTGCAGGCAGGGTGGAATGGGTGGAGAAGAGTGTCAGGAGTGATTTGTGACAGACGGATCAGCAAGAGTGAAAGGGAAGGTCTACAGGTCGGTACTGAGACCAGCTATGTTATATGGGTTGGAGACGGTGGGACTGACCAGAAAGCAGGAGACAGAGCTGGAGGTAGCAGAGTTAAACATGCTAAGATTTGCACTGGGTGTGACAAGGATAGGATTAGAAATAAATACATTAGAGGGTCAACTCGTGTTGGATGGTTGGGAGGTAAAGTCAGAGAGGCGAGATTGCGTTGGTTTGGACATGTGCAGAGGAGAGATGCTGGGTATATTGGGAGAAGGATGCTAAGGATAGAGCTGCCAGGGAAGAGGAAAACAGGAAGGCCTAAGAGAAGGTTTATGGGTGTGGTGAGAGAGGACATGCAGATGATGGATGTAACAGAACAAGATGCAGAGGACAGAAAGTTATGGAAGAAGATGATCCACTGTGGCGACCCCTAACGGGAGCAGCCGAAAGAAGAAGATGAAGAAAGCTAGGGATGTAGCCCTCAACGGACCTGTTTCAGAGCGTGAAAAATTACAAACTTCTATTCCAATTGAGAATTTTTAGACTAAACATTTAAACTAAATCACACATTTTAATATTTCATATATTTGATACAAATCTTTTATTTGTTGTTTATTATGTACTTCTGCCTCCTGAATTAAATCATTACATTTTTTACAGAAATCCCAAATTAGGGTGGTTTATGCTAATTCAGACTTGTCTTCCTCACTCATATAGCTGCACACAAAATTACAGAGGTCTCCACTCATTCCAGGTGAATAACTAATGCTGTTGAATTCACAAGTGGAAGAGGAATCAAGGATGCTTTGATACAACACTGTGATTTGCTTTTCACATCATTACTCATACGTACAAATAATGGCCCTGTGACAATGAATGGTTTAGGTGCTTTATGAAATGGATACTCACAGACATAATAATGACTGTTCTCTATAGACTTCAGAAATTCTCCCAGATGAATTGATTATGTCTTTGTCTATACTGTGCCAAAAACACTAGCTAAAAATGAAACCATTAGATGCCATCTAAAAGAGACACGCAGACACCATGGAAATACACAGAAACCTTTTTAGCATACAAAATTTGAGAAATTCAAAGACAGCTAAAAAGCTGTGAAGTAGATTACTCATTTTCTAATTGATTTTCTGAAAAAGACAACAATAGACTGTACAAAATTACCAATGCTATTGTGCCAACAGTAAAATATTGTTCCAAACTCAGTTCTAAAAATGTTCTTTCCTATAAGTCAGTCATCAAAAGGTATGAGATGGTCTACCGGGGACAGTCTACATTCCTGCATGGCCCTGAATGTCTGTTTATTAACAGGAAAGCAAATAAAAATCTGACCTTTTCATACCTCGTGCCTGTCAGCTGGTATGTTCCCACACAGGCAAGATAGCCCCAGGCAACCTTGCCAATTCAGCACAAGTATGTGCAGGGCAAACAGCAGATAATAGTTCAGCCTTGCTATTATGTTTCTATGCAGCTCCCATGTGCACACACACACACACAATACAAAGGGGAAGAAGAAGAAAACAAGATCTGGTTACTCAAATCCAGGACCGCACTGTCATGTTTCCTTGTGTCCTGGGGGTCAGGCCCAAAAAATATCAATGTATGTACTGTATGTGTCTGCTTCAGAAACAGTATTCTCTCTAAATGACCAGGAATAGTTAATTAAACCTGCAAAAGGCAAGCTGCCTTCTGGGTGGCCCAGCAGCATAATGGTTACTGTTCCTGCCTTACAGATTGTGTGTCCTTGGCTCAAATTCCATACTCAGCTGTCGTCTCCATGGTGTATGCTCATTCCCCCCATGTCGGTGTGTGGTTTTCTCTGGTACTCTGGTTTTCCTTACATATCCACCAGAGACATGTGTTTGTTATGATTTGGTTTAGTTTTTTAATTTTTTTTTTGTTGGGCTCTCTTGTGGTACTTGGTGGGCCTTTTCAGATGTATTTTAGATTTTGGAGCTTGTAAATTACATTCTGATATTTTTTTCCTAATTGGAATTTAATTAATTTGAATTAATTGTTGTTTCTTTTTGCCACCATTTTTTTTGGAGTGGTTGCTGCATTATGACTCAGAGATGAGCGGCTGTGACATCAAGGGGTTGTGGTTATAAAGATCATGACAAACACTTCTATTTATCCAAGCTGACAGAGTGAAAAGTAAAACACGGGCACATTGTACTTTTGATTGTGTTTTTGGCCAATGAATTCTTGTAAATTAACTTGACTAGGAGTTAGAATTATGATTCATGGCATGATGACTGTTTTGGTGCTCCTGGTTATACATCTTTGCCTGTTTTTCTTTTCTGCTTCACTCTTTCTAACAGAACAGTATTAGGCGGATTGATGACTCCAAACTGGTGAATGTGTGCATGAGTGGATTCTGCAGTGGGTTCTGTCCAGTCTAGGGTGAGTGCCTAGCTTGTGCCGAATGCTCCTAGACTCAGCTTTGACAACTTTGTAACCCTGAATTTGCTTAAGTAGGCTAAAAAATGTTACGTTACCGCACATAGTCTAGCTACTTATATCTATAATTATTGACTGGCCAAGACAAAAAAATATCCTGGATGCAGGTTTAGCTGAGAGGCACATTCAAGGGAACATATAGCGTTCTTCACATATTCACTAATTTACTGGAATGGAACTTAACATGGCGACTGCACGTCTACTGGGCAAGGAAAGGAAATAAATAAATGAGGAATTGATTTGAAACATGGCCTGAAATAACAGCTGCTATCACCTGGCTACAGTCCACCACTGCTGAAAAGACATCTCTTAGGAATAATAAACCAAGAATTAGTCAAGAAAGAAATCCCCAGTTGCAGGTACATGGTTTAGATCTTTTGGAATAAAAACTGTACATAATGAAACATCTCATGAGACTGGAGTTTATCAAACTTGTTTGGTGTTTGAGGATCTCGGGGATACCAGGGTGGTCTGGTAAAGACAGTCAGTGAAGGCATCACATTGTCCTTGCAATTCTATATCATTTCCCAGTTTTATTCTGCTTGAGTATCTACAGAAATCCCACTTGAACTACAGTATTTAATAATTCTTTAACAGCAAGGATAGAGAGTGATGATTAAGAAAAAAGACAATTTGTCAAAGAGGACATAACTTTTAAGATATGGCATTTGTTTTTAAGTGAATGGGCATCTTTGGACCTATTTAAAACTGCAAACATATGCTCCAAAACTAATTTCTTCCTCATTTTTGGAAGCATGCATGGCCAGAGAAACTGGGGCAAAAAAGAATGGTATAACATGTCTAGCCATGAGGGCCAAGTTTCACACCACTAGGCATCTTTAAAGGTTTTGCCTGTCTGTTCATTTCTCACATGTTCCAACAAAACTGTTCCATTTGAAATTGCCAGTTTAAAAAAATAAAAATAAAAATAGTCATCATTCACACCTTTGTTACTCCTAACTATAAGATCATGTTGGTATTTTGCTTCCCATTGCTCCAATTAGAAGGTTTATTTCTCTGTTGAATAGTACAGATGGTTGGTTTGATTTTGCACATGCTTATCTGAAACTGCAATTTTTTAATTGCAGTTATTAGGTGATTATTTAGACAATGTGGCCAAAGCAGCTTAAAAAAATTATTACAGGCATAGAAAGACTGATTTCATATTTCTACCGCTAGTGTATGGGGTAATTAAGTGATTCATTCTGGGTCATAAAGTGAGTCACCAATGAAATGAACTGGCAGCTTTACTCCCCAATGCCCGAACCACTAGGCAGTGGGCCAAAGCAAAAAAATCTAATGGAGGAGAATTAAAAGTTAAAACCAAATGTGTAAAATTACAAAAAACTGAAACAGGAAATCGGTTTCAACATGAAAACAACTTTAGTGGAGGAAAGCATTGCAACAGTGTGATTGTGCATGTTCATGTCCATCTGGCTTTTGCATGTTCTGCAATGGCTAAAAAATGACTACAGTACCAATGAAGTCCTTCAGTAAACGGAATATTAAAACACAGTCAAATACTTCACACTACTCAGATTCTTAGAAAAACTAAAAAACAAACACATAATTGAAGTAAGCTAAATATTTCTAGTAAACATTTTATTTATAGATTTCAGCTGCATCTACTAACTGAGAAGGACAGAACTTCGAGTTAAGTCATAGCTTATTCCATGATTATAAACTCTTCTTGTGTATTGATAGCCAGCAATTAAGGCTTAAGTCATCTCTGTCATCCATAAAAACTATTAACTATTAACACGGGCGTGACTGATCGCCACTGCTCTCTGGTAACTTTTTTTTTTCTTTTTTTTAACTTTTTTATGAATAACTTACAATCTAATGGACCAAGCAGCTGTTTTCATTTTCATTTCGGGCAGATTTATTCATTGAGTCTTATTTTTAAATCATTTAAAGCTAGACTAACTTCTAGCTTGACTGCTGATTTGGCTGTGTATGGACTATTTTTCGGCCTATCCCTGCTTTGAGACTTAACCTGGCTTTGTTATCTGGACATCCGAGTTGTCTGTGTCTTTGCTTAACCTGTGGACTGGTGGGATATTTATTTTGTTCGTGTTTCTTTGGTCCCTCCTGTTGCTCGCTATCCAACCTGCAATGGGCCTGCTCCAGTACTCCACTGCTGAGCTACTCCGACTCCGCTTTCACCTGTCTGAGCTTCCGTTGACTGGCCTATATCTCCACCCAGACATCGTATTCCTCCCCCGTCGGAGATACATCCACCGTGGGTCCCACCGGAGTATCCAAGCTGACAATTCGAAAATAATAAACTGCATCTGGTCCAATCCTTGATGTAATTAAGGCAGAGTTGCTGACCACAGTGTGTTAGCCAGCCTAGCCCAGTCAGCTAACACCGTTGATAAATGCGATAACGCGGTTGTTAACTTCGGTCTGCTGAACATCTGCTCACTCACGAGCAAGGGGCCTCTCATCCATGATCTCCTCACTGATCGTAAGTTTGACTTTTTCTGTCTGAGACATGGCAACAACCCCATAACTTTTCCCAACTTAACGAATCCACTCCCCCAGGGTTTGTTTACATCTCTCAACCCCGTGGCTCTGGCCGTGGTGGAGGTCTCGCGTTAATGTATCGTGAGAAATGGAAAGTCTTGCTGTTGTCTGTTCCTACCTTCAGTTCTTTTGAATCTCTTGTATGTCACTTAAATGGACCTATTCCTACTATTATTGCTACTGTTTACCTGCCCCCTAAAACAAATAATGACTTTCTGAAAAACTTTGCCGTTTTCCTTACACACTTATCTACTGTTTCATCAAACATAATACTTCTGGGGGATTTCAATATACATATGGATAATATCAGTGTCCCTATTACTAGAGACTTTACATCCTGCCTTGAGAGCTTTGGATTCCAGCAGCATACTGATGTTCCCACTCATTCCAAAGGACATTTCTTGGACTTGATTTGCCGTTCTGGAGTTGCCCTGCTTGATTGTACTGCAGATGAACTCCCCATAACTGATCACTTTCTTATTTCATTTAATGTGTCAGGGATGCCAGGGGCAATGACCCGGCCGGGACGCCGTGAGGGACCGGATGTGGGTCTGCACCCACCCTGGATCACGTGGGGGCCGCCATCCTGGTTGCTTTGGGGGCCCGTGGTCACCGCCAGGAGGCGCCCCAATGCCTTGGGGACCTGTTACCTCAGCACTTCCGCCACACCAGGAAGTGCTGGGGGGAAGATTAAGGAGGACACCCGGTGAGCTGCCAGGAGAACAGCCGGCACTTCTGCCACGCTGGGGCGTGGCCAACGGGGGAGTGTCGGAAACCACCTGGAGCTCATCAAGGCTGGAGTCGGATGGAAGCAGGACGAGGCAGAAGAGAGTGTGGAGGCGGCCCGAAGAAAGGCATTTTGTGGCCATGACTGTGTGTGTTGGGGTTTGTGCACTATTTGGACTGTGTCTTAGTGACCTAATTATTGTAAATAATTGTAAATAAATACGTGTGGTGGTGATTTACAACATGTCTGCCTGTCTGTTTCCGGGTCGGCTCCACAAATATTAATCTTGCACTTTCCAACACTAAGCTTTCCCGTCTCATGTCTTCTCGTAATATTAAGAATATTAACTTAGACTCTCTTTCCTCTAGCATTGATTCCCTTATGGACATTGATAATTTATCCACTCCTGAAGAACTGGTCTCACACTATAACACTGAACTTAATCATATTCTTAACTCTGTCACTCCATTAAAAACTAGTTCTGTTTCTTTCTCCTTTTCTGCTCCCTGGTTCACGCCTGAACTTCGGCTTTTGAAAGCCAAAGGCCGGCAACTTGAATGGTTATATAAAAAAACTGGACTCTTTGTTCACAAAGAGATGTACAAAAACCATATACTTTATTACAAGGACTGTATTGCCCAAACTAAATCTAACTATTATACTCTCATTATTTCTTCCAATGAAGGAAACACCAAGTCATTGTTTTTTTACTACTTGACAATATCACACAACCCCCGGATTCTTTACCTTCTCACCTTTACTCAACTGAATTTTGCAATTCCCTTATGTCCTTTTTTAATGAAAAAATCCAGAAGATTCATCAGTCTCTCTGTACAGATTCCTCCAGTACTTCATTCGAATTTCACTCGCCAACTCACTTATTTTCCTCTTTTCAGCTTCCTACTTTCTCAGAAATCTCAGATCTTGTCTGTAAGTCTAAACCATCCACCTGTCAACTGGACCCCCTCCCTACAGTTCTAGTCAAAGCCTGCCTTCCCTCTCTGGTCCCCCTTATCTCTGCTATAATCCACTCTTCTCTCACTACTGGTACTGTTCCTTCATCTTTTAAAACTGCTGCAATAACCCCAATACTGAAAAAACCTGGTGCCAATCTGACTAATTTCAGTAATTTACGTCGTATTTCTAACCTACCCTTCATTTCCAAAATTCTTGAACTTCATTCTAATTTATCTCAAAATAATCTGTATGAACAGTTCCAGTCTGGTTTTCGTCCCCTCTACAGTACAGAAACAGCACTTATAAAAATGACTAATGACCTCCTAATGGCAGCTGATTCTTTTTTAATTACTATTCTCATCCTCCTGATCTGAGTGCTGCCTTTGACACTATTTGTCACACTACTCTTCTCAATAGATTATCTTTGATTGGCATTACCCACACTCCACTAGATTGGTTTAGATCGTACCTCTCAGGCCGCACTCAGTTTGTTCATCTTAAAACTTTCACATCCCAAACCCACCACTGTTACTTCAGGTGTGCCCCAGGGCTCTGTCCTGGGGCCCCTCCTTTTCATTATTTACCTCCTTCCCCTTGGTAATATCTTTCTTAAATATAACATTAGCTTCCACTGTTATGCTGATGACACCCAGCTCTATCTCACTAGCAAACCTACTGCTTCCTTTCCCCCTCCTCACTTACAGATTGCATAGCAGAAATCAAATCCTGGTTTTATTAAAATTTTCTTAAATTAAATAGTGACAAAACTGAGGTTCTTCTCATTGGTACAAAATCAACATTATCCAAAACTGATCATTTTTCATTTGTTATTGATAATTCCTCTGTCTCCCCTTCCCCACAGGTTTAGAGTCTGGGTGTCATCCTTGACAGTACTTTATCCTTTCAGTCCCACATCAATAACATCTCCCAGTCTGCATATTTTCACCTGCGTAACATTAATGGTATTCGCCCCTCCCTCACCCCCCACACCACTGCTATCCTTGTTCATAGTCTTGCCACTTCTTGTCTGGATTATTGCAACTTTTCTTTGGTCTTTCTCGCAAATCTATTTATAAGCTTCAACTAGTCCAGAATTCAGCTGCCCACATCATTACTAGAACCCCCACTATTCACCATATCCCTGCTGTTTTGCAGCAGCTTCATTGGCTTCCAGTTCAGTTCCGAATTCAATTCAAAATTCTCCTACTAACCTTTAAGGCTATCCACAACCTTGCCCCTCCATATCTGTCTGACCCTTAGATCCTCTTCCTCCATCCACTTGACTGAATGCTTTGCTCCCCAGCTTTGGAACTCACTACCACCTGAGCTTAGAAATATTGAATCATTTTCACTTTTCAAATCTAAACTTAAAACTCATTTGTTTAAGACTGCTTTTTCTCTTTAATTACAATTGCTCTGTCTGATTTTAACTTTTGGAATTTAATTTTGTTTATAATCTGTGTTTTGTCTATTGTTCGGTGTCCTTGAGTGTTTAGAAAGGTGCCTACAAATAAATAAAATGTATTATTATTATAAATATTATTAACTCTGTTCTCTCCACAGAACTGCTGTAGGAAGAGCTAAGTTTCAATTTCTTGAACATTTGTGTGTTCATCTGCAGCAGTGCTCCATAACCATCGTTACTATTCTTCTGGAGGCTGTCGACTGTTCCTTTAGACAGTAACCTAAAATGAGTCTTTAACAAAGAAAATACTATGTTCAATATATACAGGGTGAGTCAAAAGTCATTTGAATGGCGGAAACAATTTATTCAAAAAACACACTTCATATGTGCAAGATGATTTACAGGAATGCCTCAACCTGTTCGCCATCATGTTCAACACATGTACCATATGTGGCACATAAATTGTCCACAAAAATTGTATATAAGCATATACATAGCAGTACCATTAGTGTTAACAAAATTTTGACTCACCCTGTATTATATATAAATAAAATATATATTCATTTTATTATATATATTTATTTATACTGTAGATATATATAAGGAGAGAAAGAGAGAGAGAGAAAAGATTGCAGAAGATTGATATTTGCATAGCCTGTTACGTTAATTTGATAAAATCTCCAGAGCACGCATTCTTTTAAATGCTTGGTCAGCACTTTCTCCCTCAGAGCCTGCGTATGTTATTGTGTATGTTTGACGTCACATAGACTCCCTGCAAATGCTTCACGGCACTCCAGCCGCTGCAATTTATAACAGAAGGAGCTTCTGATCTCATTAGCTTGGTCCCATAACACACCTATATGATTACTTTCAGGCCAGCTCTGATCACTAGAAAGACTGTAGAACATGATGATATATTACCTGGAGATTATCCTAAGTATGAGGTTACACTCAGCCTCAGAATGATAAGTGCAAAGCAGTAAAGATACTTCAGTCTTTTGTCGTTTCCAGGAGATGAAAGTGGCGCTTTGGCCTTAAGTGTTCAGGTCAAAGAAAGACACAAATGAAAGGAGAGAGCATTTTATGCCCCCTAAGCCAAGTCTCATTCTGGGTGCATGTTTCTGTATATGTCCCTACTGTAGGACTTTGAGGTCTTGCATAAGTTGATGACCAGTTAACCTTTACTAAATCAAGACATATGGCATTGCTTTTACATACTGTATCCTCTAGCCTTTTGCATCTTTTTCCTCAAAAACACTAGACTCTATATGCAGCCCTTCCCTAAACTTGCTTACAGGCCATTTCCCACTTTTGATGTACCAGCAGTAAAATTCCTTATTGGAGAAGAGAGGTGCACCCTATGTTAAGGATCAGCTGTACTGCAGAGCCCAGACCCAAACCAAGCAGATGCAGAAAACCATAGAACTTGCACCATTACAAACAATCTGACATTTCTTATTGGTTTCCCTGTTGCACTTAAGATCAACTTTTTAGCTAATAATCGGTGGACTGATCTGTCCATCAAGACTTGCCAAGGTGAGGGTATAATCACTCTTCCTGCAAACTAGGCTAAAAACAGACCCCGACAGTCTGTAGGATACTAGGAAGATGTCACTCAGATCTTGATTAATATTTTCTTTGCACAAAGAGTGAGTAGCAAATGCATACCAAAATCCCATTCTCGTGCTTCCCCACATAGAAACTCATCTCTTTCTTAATGAAATATTTTAAAAATGCTATTCTTAACAGCCTTTCTGCAATGTGTATTTCTTTTGTAATGCTGTGAATGTCATCTTAACAGCACCATAATCATTTACTTACTGAAACCAGCATTTAACACCTTCAGAAAAAAAAAATATCAGAGTCTTTAGAAGTGTGAAGTTTACCAAAGATAACAAGGGAAGAATTATACACCTTCTGGCAAGTGATCACACTGAAGTGGCAACTAACATGCCAGTTTCAATAGCACTGACTGAGGTCGTTGATTATTTTAATAGACACACAAAGAAATATGTGTCAATTGATCCAATTACATTGCAACTGAGCTTTCAAAATACTGCAAAGCAAAAAAGGACTACCTCATGCTCTGCCAACTTTAAGAACAAACTAAATATTTAAACAGACATGCCTTATCATGGGTAACAGTAGTTAGCATTCCCACCTCACAGCTCTAAAACCCTGTGTCCCATTCCTGGTATCTGCAATGTTGGTGCAGTCTCCATGTTCTTCAGGATTCTTTCTGGATCTTTCTTTGGGCACCCCAACGTTCTTCTTACATCCCTAAGATGTGAGAGTTAGGTTAACTGATGACTAAAACTCGGTCCACTGTAAATGTGTGCATGTGTGCTCAACCAGGGTTGGTTTCTGGCTGACTGAACTGTATTAAGTATGAAAAAAAAAGAAAATTTAACTTTAAAAATTCACATCTTGCAGACACATTGGGAAAATGCAATCATCATCTTCTTATCAAATCCTAACTTTAGAGATTATCTGGAATAAAAACCTGCAACCATCAAACTGCCTTAAGAATGCCTGCAAATCCCCTAGGAGAGCTGGAATCTATTGGTGGGAAAAAGCAGCTTTTTGCCAGCACAAACTTCATACTGGCGAGTGATGTGCAAAATGAATGGATAATAAATTATTTGTACTTCAAGTGTATTTTTATTAAAAAAGTTAGTCTTCTAAATAATTATTTAAAGTGTTCAAATCAGTTTTCAAAGCTGTGACAAGCAGTTCATAATCCAGCAAGGCTCCATTATTATGCAATATATACACACATAATTGATATATATATATATATATATATATTTATAGATATATATATATAATTTTTAAAAACAGGGGCTAATAATTTTAGTTCACTGGAGCTCCTTACTCTTGAATATGCTGCATACAATTGGTCATGTTTAAAACATTCCTGCTGTTGTTCAATTCTTGGTTTTCCTAGTGACTGGCCTTTGCTTTTGTTGATGGTCACTGCAGAACACAATTTTAGAGAAAACTATTCTTTTGAATTGAAATCAGTAATCGCTAACAATAAAGGGAACTTTGGGAGTTTTTACTATTATGTTTACAATATTCATTTGTTTACATTATTCACTGAAGTATTAGTTTTAGCGATTGTCGTCAATTGTTTTTTCAAGCTTGTACTTCTGCTTTTTTTTCCTGCCCTGACTATAGCCAGACATTGAATTTGTAACACTTAAACATGTGGCACTTGTTACAAACAATAATGTCAATTGGAGGCTGCACATTTAGGCATTACAGTAAATTAAACATTTTATGTTTGCTGTTCATTTCTGTAGTGGTTGAAATGTAACAAAATAACAGCTGGTACTATGATGTGGAGGCTTCTTAAACAATTGGTAGAAGGTGTGTACTGGCCCACTTCAAGCACTGGCTTTCTTCCCCATAAATGTGTTGTAGTGATGCCTTTGTTGATAGAGAAGAGAAGACACGGTAGTCTGAAACGTAAATAATGAAGGAAAGAACTGTTGGTCGTGTGAGATGCATTACCAGAGCTGCTCCTGTATTTAAAATTACGTAGTTACTACCTGTTTGTTTTGGACATGAGGAAACCACTTCTCCTGTATTACACTCTTCCTGGCAAACTGACTCAAGCTTTTTGCCAGACACTTTTTGCCAAACACGTCTTACCTGTGCTACATCGAACCTTCTCCCTTCCAATTCACAGCTAACGTCACATATCAGCCAGTCCAGTGACTGAAGTGAAACCATACAGGAGGTACTCTGTGTTATCGAAGTCTTGCTCTCCCTCATGATGCATTTATACATTCTACATGACATTTTATTCAAGTGGTCTCTCTTGGATATCGGTGCGGTTATCTTAGTAAATGAGATTGAGTTGTGAGGGGTTGGTTTGGTCTGCATATAGGGGTGGCGTAAACCATTGGAGATCAGAATGTCTTTATATTAATATATGATATTGAGGAGGAAGGGGGTGTAAGATCATAGCATGTTGACAATAGCAAATAAAATTGAAAAATCCTTAAAGTCCTAATCCCTTCACTTTTTTCTTTATCTTCAACACTCCTTCCACCCTATTACCAATGCCAATGTTCTGCCTGTGGCCTTCATCTGAATAAACAGGAAGCCCCATAACTCTGTGCAATCACTCTTCAGCGCTGTGCGAAGAAAAAAAGATGTAGTGCATTAGAATAGCCCCCTCACTACAATATTATTATTGACAGATACTGACAAATAATAAAACACGTCAGCTAATTATCTTTTCTGTAAAACATCACCAAATTTCAATTAAATCTGTCAAGACATTTTTAGATTTATTTTTTCTGTTGTGGGGCTTTACTCCTAAATACTAATATCAAAATGTCCTATCTTAGCAGACACCTACTGACCTACAAATACCATCCTGCCAAGTTTCAGCATTTTAACAAAACAGGCAAAAGTGTTTTTGTTAATGAGTATATCAAACAACTTTGCATTATACACTATATAATGAACTTTAATGTGATGTTGTTAGATATTCCAGATTCTTATTCTGTTTTTAAATTATACACTAAAAAATATCAAGAAGTCATGTCCTGCAAGATGAGACTTAACCAAAAGTGCCAAGAGATTTAACCAAGTCCAGGGCCGGAAATAAAATACAAAGAGTAGGACAGCTGATGTACAGGCTCTTAAATGTTCGAAATGTCGCGTGAGATGCAGATTATGCGGCACAGCAGCAAAAGCAGCAGCATCAAGCAAGCAAGCAGCTGATTGAGCAAAGAGGAGGTAAAAAAAAACTATTTGTTTCACATTGTATCACCATTTAAGAGGGGGTTTCGGAGGGGCAACGGCATCTCCTTGGGTACGTTCAGACCCCCTCTTCACAATGTGAGCGGTAGACTGGCCGCAACTGGGGGTTGGGCTACAAATGCGCCAGGGGAGCTTGTCCCCGTAGTGTATATTATATATATATGTGTATATATATATATGTGTATATATATATATATATATATATATATATATATATATATATATATATATATATACTGTATATATATATATATATATACACACACACACACACACACATACACATATATATACATATGTATATGCCTGGAAGGACTGGGAGGTGGTCTTTATGCCCCCCGGGCCACGAGGGGGCAACCATGGGGAAGGAGCAAGGAGGCTGAAGCCCAATGGAGCCCGTGGCCTCCGCCAGGTGGCGCCCCGAGTGTCGTGGAGCTCGGGAGATCGACACTTCTGCCACACCTGGGAAGGTGGGAGAAGATCCTTCCAACGACACCCGGAGTGTTTCCGGGTGCAAGGGCGGCACTTCCGCCACACCAGGAAGTGAATTAAGAGGGTAAGTAGCAGTCAGGTGCCGCTACTCAAATGCACTTGATTAATTGATCATCTGCAAGTGTGACTGCCTCTATAAGCAGACGTTGTGGCAGCTTGCTGGTCTGGAGCATTCAGGTGTGTGTTAGCACAATGTAACGGAGTAAAGAGAAGCATTTGTTGCTGCCCATCAGTCTGGGAAGGGTTATAAGGCCATCTCCAAACTGTTTGAAGTCAATCATTCTACAGCAAGAAAGATTATTTACAAGTGGAAAACATTCAAGACAGTTGCCAATTTTTTGTGCAGTGCTCACAGAAATTGCAAAAAACTCAAGAGCTACAACTCAGCATGTTAAATATTAAAAGTTCACAGCAGTACAATAAGAAAAGACTGGACAAGTATGGCTGGTTTGAAAGGATTGCCAGAAGAAAACCTCTTCTCTCTAAAAAGAACATGGCAGCACAGCTTAGTTTGTAAAGGTGCATCCTAACTAACAACAAGACTTCTGGAATACTGTCCTTTGGACAGACAAGACCAAAGTGTTTGGCTATAAAGCACAGCACCACATTTGACAAAAACCAAACACAGCATATCAGCACAAACACCTCATACTAACTTTCAAACACTGTGGTGGAGGGGTGATAATTTGGGCTTGTTTTGCAGCCATAGGAACGGGGCACCTTGCATGCATTGAGTCAACCTTGAACTAATCTGTACACCACAGTATTCTAGAGTTAAATGTGAGGCCATCTGTTTGACATCTAAATCTTGGCTGAAACTAGGTCATGCAACAGGGCAATGATCCCAAGCACACTTACAACGGAGTGGCTGAAAAAGAAAAGCATCAAAGTGTTGCAATGGCAAGTCAAAGTCCAGACTACTACTGAAATGCCGTGGCAGGGCCTTAAGATAGCTGTGCATAAATGAATGCCCGCAAACCTCAATGAACTGGGGCAATGTTGTAAAGAAGATTGGGACAAAATTCTTCCCCAATGATGTGAGAGACTGATAAAGTTACACAAAAAATTATTACTTCAAGTTATTGCTGCCAAAGGTGATTATATAAGCTATTGAATCATGGGGTGTACTTCATTTTTCACACATTTTATCTTTTATCATTTATGGTGGAATCTGTTGTGTGGTGTTTTACACCTAAGGTTAAATCATTTTAGAGCCTGGTAATGAACAGATGTTTTTATATATACTATACACACACACTTTTCCACCACCATTTTTTCAGTTTTTATTAGAATGTAAACAGTCTAGGTTACTAAAAACAGAAAAATAACCTAATGTTCATAAATATACAAAAAGGTATTTTTCAGGGGGCAAGTAATGGGTTAACAGCGTACAGCTTTTCTGCAGCAATGGAAGTTAGTTAAGCCTTGAAGATTGATGGTAATAATTTCTAAAGGTACAAACCCTCTGAATGTATAAAAGTAGTGCTGGAACCTACTGTGTTGCTCCACCCTCTGAAGCATTATTTGGTCAATATTGCACTATGCTGTATATTGTAAATTGTTATCATAATGGAGACAAAAATGCAAGCTAGACAGAGCATTACAACTTTTAAAATTGTAGGTCTTTCCTTTACGATTGCAAAGCAAACCAAGTTGTCAATGAGTACGTTTTTTTTGGAACCATCAAAAGGAAGATGAAATCCAGAAGAAAGAGTGACAGAAACAGGTCTGGCAGACCAAAAGCCACCGCAGAATCAGAAGACTCAGAAGTTTCAACAGATTGCATGATAGGCGCACACAAAGTCCACACAGACTTAAGGCTAGTATGTACTACTAACTTGTACGGGATGAATATTTTGGTTCAGAGCATACACTGATACAGGTTATGAATTATTTTGTGTTTTATATTTATAATTAATTTAGAACACTTTTCAGAGATCTGTTTTTACATTTACATTATAGAATCTTTTTGTGTTTGGTTAATGCAAAAAACGTCCCAAATTAAATTCACTGTGAGTCAATATTGTGTAAAAATACAATATGAAAACTTCCATGGGGTGAATATTTCTTACAGGCACTGTATAGTATTAGTAACATTATTGGTTTGACTCGTACCATTTTGTTTAATACTGTTTCCATAGTAGTTGCTTTTATAACTTTTATAACGACTAGAGTCCAGGAAATCACGTTTTACTAAAATGGTTATCTGGTTTAAATTATTATTCATGACAGGTTGTTAATATTCATGTATGTATAAGTTACTCCCTCAAAGAACAAACACACATAATATAAGAAATGTAATACTATGCACTAAATAAATATTGATGTGCATATGTAATGCTCCTTTTTTCTAACTAGCTTGATTTAGGAATTATATTTCACATTGGCCAAATTAAAGTTTTCTTTTTTCTTCATCTATGCTGTCTTCCAGCTCTATTGTCTCCAGTTTGTAAAAGCAGTAAAACTTTACTTTTCATTTTTAATAATGATTCCTGTCTATAACTGCCTAATGCAGTATACAGACTCAGACAAGTGATTAATAACCCTTATCAAATATTGCTGAAAGTGCCTTAATTATACTCCCTGTTGTTATTTCAAGGATGACAAGTAAATTTGCCATGTCCCTGGAAACACAGGAGTATTAAATAGAAGTAATATAAAACCAAGAACAAGATGAAGCATCAGCCTTAAGTAGAACTTTATTTCCATAGCCGTTCAGCAACAACACTCTTCTTTAAGATTACTGACAGACAACTGAAGGTAAGCACGTGACAGATAACAACATTTATTTATATAGCACATTTTCATACAAATAAATGTAGCTCAAAGTGCTTTTACATAATGAAGAGAGAGAAAAAAGACAAAATAAATAAGAATTAAAATAAGGGAACACTAATTAACATAAAATAAAAGTAAGGTCCAATGGCCAGGGAGGACAGAAAAAAACAAAAAAAAATAATTCCAGCTGGCGATGTTTATGTGGTGAGGCACTTACTAGTAGCCTGTCATCATGCTGCTGTTAGGTTTGTGTAAATAGCAATGAAAAAATGCAAATATCCATCTAGATAATTTAAAAAAGAAACCCTTTCCTGGATTTTTTCAAGTAGATTTCATCAGTGACATAAGGAGATAAAGAAACTGCCATCTATCTGTATGAAGACATTTCAAGTGTAAATTATGTGGGACTTGTTGGTAAGATTTTCTTTAAGTGACCTGTTGTTGCAATTGACATTTCGTAGACTTCACAGTATTTGGACTGTTTGTGCTGTGCTGTTGGGCTGTGGCAGCAAGCTGCAGACATCAAATGGGCATCACACAAGCATTCTGTAAACCTCATTACTGACGATCAGATAGGGCACTGACATGTGCCAGAATGCCAGACAAGTTACATACTGTAATTCTCACTGAATAATAATAAAAATAAACTACAGCACAAGTGTTGCTTGCTGTTTGCTTGAAAAACGTATTCTAATGTACTTTTTCACAATTGTAAATGTTTTTCTTAGGATAGAGTCCATCCATCCATTTTCTAACCCGCTGAATCCGAATACAGGGTCACGGGGATCTGCTTAGGATAGAGTGTCTTATTTAATTTATTAAGCTGTATCTTTTGTTTCATTTTATTTTTTCCCCCATTTAGGCTTACATGCTTTCAACCTGCACACTGCAACTTCATGACAGACAGCATGGGTAAGGGCTACTTTCACATGCAAACATGTAATTTATTCTGATGTGATAAACTGACCTTTTTAGTGATGCTGTCATTATTTTTATACATGCAGTTGAGTCTTACCCACATTAGCCTTCAAAAATATCCATAATCAGCCACATTAATACAATAGCAATTACCCAAAAATCCACTAGTTATACCACTTTCAAACAAACATACAATGTATGTTCGTGGTCTGTTGCAGCTGATTTACCCCCCTCCTGCTTATATATAAATATATAGGAGAAACAATATTCAATATACAAAAATATTTAAGAAATATGAAAAGTGATCAGATATTGGTCTGATTTTAAATGATATGGATCACATTCAATATTTGCCCTGTCACTATATTACTCAGGGCGGCACAGTAGCGCCGCTGCCTTGCAGTACGGAGACCTGGGTTTGCTTCCCGGGTCCTCCCTGTGTGGAGTTTGCATGTTCTCCTGTGTCTGCATGGGTTTCCTCCGGGTGCTCCGGTTTCCTTCCACTGTCCAAAGACATGCAGATTAGGTGCATTGGCGATCCTAAATTGTTCCTAGTGTGTGCTTGGTGTGTGTGCCCTGCGGTGGGCTGGCACCCTGCCCTGGGTTTGTTCCTGCCTTGTGCCCTGTGTTGGCTGGGATTGGCTCCAGCAGACCCCCGTGACCCTGAGTTAGGATATAGCGGGCTGGACAAGGACTGACTGATTGACTATATTACTCTCCAAAAACTTTACAATGAGCCACCATAATAAACACAAACCAGTGAAAAATGGAATATAATGGGCCCTTTTATCCACCATCCAGAGCAACTGACCCAGAGCAATTGTTGTATGTCTTACACACTTAGCTCTTACCATACAAGGTAACTAAATGTTCACCTGTACGTGTGGTAAATTTATCATGGTCTGAAACAATGACTCACATCCTTGAATTGTCATCAGGTTAAAATTTCTTCTTTAGGGTTATTTTGAACTGCCTCTTTTAACCTAAGGCATACAAAGATATGCTTATGTAATTGTGTCTGCATTATATCTGCAGACTTAAGTTGTCAACAGCTACAAGATATTTTTTTCTGAGATATTAATAACATATCTCCACTGCTGAGCACCTGTGAGACAGTTTCTGAATGTAGACTGCTTGTGCTGCTTTATGTTCTGTATGAAGGTATAGAAAGACAGAAGTTGGGAGCATGCACTGATACAGCACATCGCTGCACCCACCACACCACCTCAGGATCCCAGATTAGGACCCAAACGCAGCCGTCCAATGGGTGACACCTCAGCACCACACTAGTTCAAATGCAGTGGAACAGTGGAAGGTGGCTGGAGTGCCAATCCTGCCACCAACCCCCAGGTTTTCCCTGCAATGTGGAAGATGCAGGTTAACATCAAATCCACTATAGTGATCAGAAAATGACACCACAAACATAGCTGATGAAAAATGCAAAAGCACTGCCTATATATATATATATATATAATATATATATAGTGTAATGTGCTGCATTTTCAAATAATCATGAATATTTGAATATGTATTAATTTTGCTTAACCTCACAACCTCTAAGTAGCAACTGTTTAGGAGTTATTGCAGTTTTAATTAAATACATGTATACCCCATTTAATTAACAAAAGTAATAAAGCATAGTGCTCCAGTAAAGGAATTTGCTTGCTTTAGTGAATACATTTGGTTGTTTCATTATATTTATTAATCTCTTCCAGTCCTTGGTTCATCCGTATTTGCAAAGATGTGCTTTGTTTTAAAATTACTTATTTTATAAGGATTTTCTGAAGAAGCATTTATAAATAGCAACCATGTAAATATATTCTAGACCAAATACACTGCATATTTTAGATGAGATAGTACAGTTCCTTTCTTATACCATATGTATAATATGGAGAAGGTGGAATACGTAGTTTGTAAAAGACTGGTAACAGTTTATGATAAAGCTAAAAACACTGCAGTAACTATAATAGGAATGAAGTAAGGAGAAAAATGTAATTTAAAACACTTAATTCAGTCTTTACTCTACCTACCTGTATGCCACTAATTTCAAGCAAGAAAGATGTTAAGTTAAAAAATGTAGGCCTCTAAAGAGGGGCAAAGTCTTTTCACACAGACCATTACTGGGGAAGCCTGACAAACTGACTTGTACAGTTCTGATGGAAAAAGATCCATGGAGCCAAACATACAGCAGCCTCTGACTATTTGCTTATCTATCTATTCTTGATGTGCTTCAAAGTTAAAATCCTTATCTGAATAAAAACACTTTGTTTAAAAGAAAATACATTTCAAATTAATATATTTATTAGCCTTCTTCAGCATACATAGAAGTGGAAAAAGCAGCCATTTACAATTTTTTTTTAATTTCATAAGGTCACAATACATACCATTGACAATTACTTGCTTTTTAAACATAGTGATAGTTCAGAAACCCTGTCGGAGCCCTTGTAATTGCTGCTGTACTCACCTGCATTTTTCTACAAGTGATTTGGCTTCATCTAGCCGAGCATTAGACAACAGCACAGTTCGAGGATCCGTGATATTAAAGAAGTGTTTAAGGCGTCCAATAAAGGTAGATTGGTCCCATCGAGGTGCATCAATGTTAAACTTATTCAAATCCATTTTGCTACAAGAGTATATACTAATTTCCCTTAAAGAAAAAGCAAACCAAAAAGTATTAGCTGAGGTTTATTACTTTTTTTAAACTAGTCCAACACTTTCTTCACATTCTTCTTTAAGACAGTTAATTCATAGCAACAACAGGAAAATATTAAGCAAAACTGCTCAATTTACAACTTAATAGCAAGACTAAAATAAATATACAACTGTTCCCCTAGAATTTATACAGGTCAAATTATGTTATAATGAATACCGAAGTAGAAACATTTTTGGAATAGCAAATACTTTTTGTTGGCCCGGACAAACATTCATACAACATCATGTTTAACAGATTTAGTTTTAATGAAATGTAAATTTCAGTATAACAAATGTTTCTTCAAGCAAAAATGGCCACCAAAGATAATAATGCAATGCATTTTTTTTTTGAGACTCATTACTGTTGCTGAGTCTCCAAAACCCTGCAACAGGCTGTCACTTTCTTGTTAGACCAAAAGAAAGTGACAATCTATTGAGACATTTCTGGTCTCAGGAAGGCTCGGTGAGAGTGCAGGCACGACATCATACAAGTATAGCCAAATTCAGAGTCAGTGCTCCACCGAGTGTCTGTGTGGGTAGTTGTATTGTGTGTGGATACTTGTACTGTGCGAGTTTCATAGTAATTCTCAAAGTTTTCTTTGCAATGGAAAAAAAAAGTGAGAAACGTGGTCAGTTTACACTGAACAAATGTACATCTAACATCTCATTTTTCATTCTGTTTTCAAACCTGTATTTCTTTAAAAAAAAAAAAAAAGTTACATCTGACGTTTCATTTTCAAATAAAATATATCCAGATACTGGCAGGCTTGGGTCAGAGTTGCACGAGAGACAGGAAGGTGAGTGCAGGTTTTCAAGGAAAATACCTGGGGCCTCATGTATAACGCCGTGCGTAGAACTCGCACTATAACATGGCGTAAGCACAAAAGCCGAAATGTGCTTACGCACAGAAAAATCCAGATGCAGGAATCTGTGCGTACTCCAACTTCCACGTTCTTCCGCTACATAAATCCCGATCAGCGTGAAAACTAGCGCTTCGTGCCGCATTATATAGCGCCCCAAATCCTCCCAGAATTACGCCTCTTTGAATATGCAAATCAATATAAATCGCCCTTAAGCGCAGCCTTCTGTGAAAAGACAATGGGAAAAGCACGGGAAAATATAAAATTTCAGCGAATACCAAGTGGAGGCAAAGGAAAAACATACTATTTGTTCAAATAAACCGTGGTATAATCAACAAAATGAAGTTGATCGAGTGACATAGCGTGTTGGAGAAACTTGAAAGCTCACATTCACAAAATCGCACAGTGCGGAAATAAAAAGAAGTCACATATCAAAGTTGCCGTGAAAGAAGAGTTGTAAGCCCACTGTCTGAGTGTCATATGAAAGCTTATTAGGGTACAGAGAAAAAAGGCACACGGTGGGGAAAAAGCACGAAATGTCAACTTTAATCTCGAATTTTCCACTTTAATCCCGTAGTTTATTTTGTCATTTAGTAGAACATTATAAACTTCATCTTAAAATCGTTTAATTAACCAGTTTCTCAAAATTACATCGTAATTAAAGTAGCACGTTAAATGCTTTGTTTTGTATTTGATCTTCTACTCGTATGTGATCTATGTGTGTGAATCACTACTTGCTTCTTAAACTGGCTCTCTTCCTCCAACTGGACACAGAGTCCATTACATTTGTGATATTACAGCTCTCTGAATAACTAAAATACTGAGATGTATCGTGATGTCATTTTCATGATGATAGGAGCTAAAGCACATTATTAAACATGTGTTTCATGAGCCTCGTGCTCATGACAAGCATTATCTTTTGTCGAAATTTGTCGCTGCGTTTTTAGCTGTGTTGTTATTTTCTCTTTCTGTTTTATATTCAATATATATTGGCGTGGCCGCCCCAAGAGTCCTTGCTTTTCTTTCCCCAAGTAACCGATCGCCACACAATCAGCTCTGTAATAGGCGTTAAGCCATCTGTAAGCTTAGCGCCGATTCTTCAAAGCGTTTAAAGAACATTGAAATATCTTAGTAGTACATGTTTAATTATTCTATCCTTCACGACACTCCCAGTGAAGAATATAGATTATTTAAATGAAGTTAAAGTTTTATGTGTATAATTTAACAAACATATTTTGCTGCATTTCACCTTAAAAATGATATCGTCATCATATGTAAATCGCGCTTTATAAAGTGGCCCAGGTTGTGAGATATTATAACTGTAGTGCAAGTTTACAGTGGGGTGATTGTACTTATAAGTACAAACCGTTCTACAAGGAGCAATTGATTGAGTGCATTTAAAGTTCTTGGGATTAAACTGTTTCTGAACCGCGAGGTCCGTACAGGAAAGGCTTTAAAACATTTTGCAGTGGCTGAGACAGCGTGTCCTTAAAGCTGTATACCGATAATTCTCTTTCCGATCAGCTGCTGCTGTGATTCACACTCAGATACAGTGATATAAATACTCCGAGTGTGCAGTGAGAGTAATATGGAAAAAGATGATCCGCTGTGGCAACTCCTAGCGGGAGGAGCTGAAAGAAGAAGAAGAAGAAGAAAAAGAAGTGAGAGTAACAACGCTAAAGCAGTTATGGTATTTGGAATACTATGGCTGTTCCCTGGACCATTATATTGTTACGAGTTAATTACAATCAGATGCATTACACTAATAAACAATATGCGGTTAGTTTCTGTGTATTTATAAAGCCGCGTCATGAAAATAATGAGTCATCACACAAGAACAGTAGCATTGCTTTGGCTGGGTGCGCCAGTTTGCAAAACCGAGCGGAGAACTTGCGTCGACAAGGCATGAGGTACCGTGGAAAAGTCGTGGCTTTCGCCAAGTGTAGGTTTTATACATGCGATTTGAACGTGGAAAAGTTCTTACGCAACATTTCTGTGCGTACGCACCGTTTATACATGAGGCCCCTGTACTTTATTACTGTGTAGAGAAGACAAGTACAGTCTCAAGACTTCATTCAAAACAGGAGCAGTTAATTCAGTACTCAAGCACATGAGATAGAAGCCATGGCACAGAGGTAATCGTCCTGCTTTAACTCCCATCTTCAGATAAGAAGAACACCAGTGGCTCGGAATCACTGCTGTGGCAGACCAGGGGCCTCATGTATAAACGGTGCGTACGCACAGAAATGTTGCGTAAGAACTTTTCCACGTTCAAATCGTGATGTATAAAACCTACACTTGGCGAAAGCCACGCACTTTTCCACGGTACCTCATGCCTTGTCGACGCAAGTTCTCCGCTCGGTTTTGCAAACTGGCGGCACCCAGCGTCAAAGCAATGGTACTGTTCTTGTGTGATTACTCATTATTTTCATGACGCGCTTAGAAACTAACCGCATATTGTTTATTGGTGTAACGCATCTGATTGTAATTAACTTGTAACAAAATAATGGTCCAGGGAACAGCCATAGTATTCCAAATACCATAACTGCTTTAGCGTTGTTACTCTCACTTCTTCTTCTTCTTCTTTCAGCTCCTCCCATTAGGAGTTGCCACAGCGGATCATCTTTTTCCATATTACTCTCACTGCACGACTCGGAGTATTTATATCACTGTATCTGAGTGTGAATCACAGCAGCAGCTGATCGGAAAGAGAATTATCGGTATACAGCTTTAAGGACACGCTGTCTCAGCCACTGCAAAATGTTTTAAAGCCTTTCCTGTACGGACCTCGCGGTTCAGAAACAGTTTAATCCCAAGAACTTTAAATGCACTCAATCAATTGCTCCTTGTAGAACGGTTTGTACTTATAAGTACAATCACCCCACTGTAAACTTGCACTACAGTTATAATATCTCACAACCTGGGCCACTTTATAAAGCGTATTTACATATGATGACGATATCATTTTTAAGGTGAAATGCAGCAAAATATGTTTGTTAAATTATACACATAAAACTTTAACTTCATTTAAATAATCTATATTCTTCACTGGGAGTGTCGTGAAGGATAGAATAATTAAACATGTACTACGTAAGATATTTCAATGTTCTTTAAACGCTTTGAAGAATCGGCGCTAAGCTTACAGATGGCTTAACGCCTATTACAGATGCTGATTGTTTTGCGATCGGTTACTTGGGGAAAGAAAAGCAAGGACTCTTGGGGCGTCCACGCCAATATATATTGAATATAAAACAGAAAGAGAAAATAACAACACAGCTAAAAACGCAGCGACAAATTTCACAAAAGATAATGCTTGTCATGAGCACGAGGCTCATGAAACACATGTTTAATAATGTGCTTTAGCTCCTATCATCATGAAAATGACATCACGTATACATCTCAGTATTTTAGTTATTCAGAGAGCTGTAATATCACAAATGTAATGGACTCTGTGTCCAGTTGGAGGAAGAGAGCCAGTTTAAGAAGCAAGTAGTGATTCACACACATAGATCACATACGAGTAGAAGATCAAATACAAAACAAAGCATTTAACGTGCTACTTTAATTACGATGTAATTTTGAGAAACTGGTTAATTAAACGATTTTAAGATGAAGTTTATAATGTTCTACTAAATGACAAAATAAACTACGTGATTAAAGTGGAAAATTCGAGATTAAAGTTGACATTTCGTGCTTTTCCCCCACTGTGTGCCTTTTTTCTCTGTACCCTAATAAGCTTTCATATGACACTCAGACAGTGGGCTTACAACTCTTTCCACGGCAACTTTGATATGTGACTTCTTTTTTCCGCCTGCACTGTGCGATTTTGTGAATGTGAGCTTTCAAGTTTCTCCAACACGCTATGTCACTCGATCAACTTCATTTTGTTGATTATACCACGGCTTATTTAAACAAATAGTATGTTTTTCCTTTGCCTCCACTTGGTATTCGCTGAAATTCTTATATTTTCCCCGTGCTTTTCCCATTGTCTTTTCACAGAAGGCTGCGCTTAAGGGCGATTTATATTGATTTACATATTCAAATAGGCGTAATTCTGGGAGGATTTGGGCGTTACATAATGCGAGTGCACGAGCGTTAGTTTTCACGCTGATCGGGATTTATGTAACGAAAGAACGTGGAAGTTGGAGTACGCACAGATTCCTGCATCTGGATTTTTCTGTGCGTAAGCACATTTCGGCTTTTGTGCTTACGCCATGTTATAGTGCGAGTTCTACGCACGGCGTTATACATGAGGCCCCAGGAGAGTGTGAGGAAGAGCAGGTCAAAGCCCAGTGTAAAATGTACTAAACATTGAACAACAAACAGTTACATGGTAAGACTGATTCTGTGGAGGACAGCCAGTTACATTGCCCTTGGCTTACTGTTTATCAGATGCAGCAGAGCAGCTACGGAACTGTTCTTGCACCGCCGCCTTTATAGATGGCAATTTGCCAGTAACCCTGGATACAATAGTATACGTTATTTTCCCCATATTCGTCATAATTAAGTTTCCACTATAACTAAATATTTTTAAGGTTCTATGAATTTTGTTACAATGGGATTCCACCTGTACATAGTCTAAATGAGATACAAAGTTAAGCACTATGTTTTTAATTCATTTGTATATGATGTGAGACTAGCTTAAAATACCCGGCACTGCCCTAGCTTCTTGTACATTCAATATCAGCATTTGTGGAAATTTGAAAATGAAACAACATATTCAAGTTATTCCAGTAATATTTAATTTACATATTCATATAGTGTATCATTTTGTTCTTTTATACTACATACATAATGGCTAATTGTTTAATCTAATGCTTTGCAATATCCAAGATTTTTGAGTTTCCTCTCTGGTGCAAAAACATATAAATGTGTTGGCTTGCCCACTCTGGAGCAAGCAACATATACTTGACCACTGGAAAAGCATGGACTTTTTACGTCAATGTCTGCTACCTTTAGTTACTCTTCTTGTGCCTCATTTGTAGTCATCGCAAATACAAGTCACACTGGATATTGCAGTTGCTTAAAATCAAAAGGTATGTCATGGAATAAATGCATCTTCTCCTTTAAAACTATGACTTCTAGCAAAGCATACATAATGACCCCCTACTATGGAAAACCTTTGGTCTGTCAAATTGAATCTGCCATCTTGAATTTTGAAATATCAATTTCAGATTTGTAATCTGCGATTCAAAAAACCCAGAGGTACCAATATTTGTCAAAAATTGGAAAATAAAGAAACACAACATGTGTGTTAAAATGATAAAACTGGGGGGATGGTGGGGGGCAAACTTTAGTCTAGAGCTGCAACAACTAATCAAGAAAAATCGACAAATTTGATTATTAAATTTATTTCGATTTCATTGTTGAATAATTGGATCAGTGAATGCGGCAGCAGTGCATTTCAAATGGCAATGTCAAAATTGCAACCTAGGAACACTTTTCTGTTATGGTCTTCCAAAATATTGTTGGTTTGTAAAATATGCAAAGCAAAACTGGCACAAGAGTAGGACTGTCATGCATTAGTACCTGAAGAGGAAACACATGGGAGCAAGTGAAGATGCGTCTTCAGCACAGTAAGATAAAATCCAACAGTTCAATATTAGAGTGTTTTCACATTTATCTTAGTGGACCAGAGAACACTCCTGAGTCTGTCCTCTGCTGCACCCCTGCTGCATTTGTTTACTTCCTGGCTTAAACGTATGTGATTCTGTCGTCGGGAGTGCACTCATCGTGTACAATTGTTATCAACAATGGAATAGAAATAATGGATCATTTGGAACAGTTTGTAACTTTTGTGCTACTGGCATTAACTTGGTTTTATTATTATACTTTGCAAATGTGAATGCGACCTTAAATATAAATTTAGGACTAATGTTAAATTGGTAGTTCTGCTGTAGGTATATTATTTGAAATTGGTCAATTTGAATACAGGCGGTCCCCAGGGTATGAGCGAGGTTAGTTTCTATCGTCAAGTCAGAACAGATACAAGGTTCTTATTCTGCGTCAGTCAAATGTTTTGTCGTAGTATATAAGATATATTTCACATTTTTATGCATACACACTCAACACAGTGTTGGCGACAACGTGATTTGGCTTAAAACGGCAAACTGCTGAAGCCGCGCAATGTTCTAATGCAAGGGTACGCTATAGTGCACATACTGAACAAAACTGTCAAATGATTTAGAAATTGACTAAGTAATTTTATAGCTGTCCTAAAGAAAGAGCTTAAGTGTTACATTTTAAAATTGCTAATGTTATATTATTTTAAAATATAAAGAAAAATGACAACACTTATCAACTGCATAGCTATTGGTAAAAATATTATATTTTGAAGACTTATACTGTATTCTAATTTCAGCAAAAAAACATGTCAGACCATGGTTTGAGGAAAAATGTCTCATGCACACCACAGCAAGCAGCTGCCCTGACTGACTGTGTCCTAAATATGCTGGTAACTGACATGAGGCCAGTCTCCATGGTGGAGTATGATGGATGTAAAGCAATGATTTGTATGCTTAATCCACATTTCACTCTGCCTTCAAGGACACATTTTAATAAACTGATGGAGAGGGTTACTGTATACTACTGTATATGATTAGTCAACTGGTTGGCCTGTAACTGCAACACTGTCTGACCCTACTGTCACACAGAGAGGCAAGTAGCACCTTGACTTAAAAGCTGAGTAATGGAGTCTGCTGAAGAGCTTTTTACTACTCTTAAACCTTTTGAATGTGTCACTGTGTTTCTAAGTGCAGAGAAATTCTCTACAATTTCTTCAATACCCTCACTTGTAAAAGGGCTCATGAAATACATAAGGGATGGTATGTTTGAGTCAAGTGCAGCGCAGGCTTTTCAAGTGACTTGCAGCGATGGAGGAAGGAGGACATATTTTTAGACTCTGCACCAAACACAATAGTCCTCGCTACTGCACTTGTCCCAAGATTTAGAAAACTGAAGAATATAACACCTGAGCAACTGTTCCATGTGCAAGATAAACTACAAACACAGGCACTTGAAGTGAAAAAGGAAATGGATCACCAACTGTGTCAGGAAGGCAAAATTTGTGCTGCCAGTACCTCAACCAGTAATACAGCTGCTGGACCTACAACTGCTGTCACTGTCACTTTACTTGACTCGCTCCTTAGCTCGGGAATCAGCGGTGAAGAAGATAACAGAGATGTGAAAGGTGAAGAAATCTATGAACAGGTTTTAAGGAATGAGAACCTCACATACTTGGGCGAGAAAAAAGCTTCCAATGAAGAAAATCCATTACATTGGTGGAAGACTAATGAGGCTAGATACCTCACTCAGGCCAGGCTTGTGAAGACGTATCCCTGCTACCTCAGCACCATCTGAGCATCTCTTTTCAGTTGCAGGCAAAGATGATTTCCAAAAAGAGACAGCCTTAGCCAAGAATATGTGGACATGCTTACATTTTTGCATTGCAACTCAAAACTCCTGTAGAACCATTTTACATCCCTGGTGACAATGATGAAGCAATTTCAGAGTTTGTTTTTAAAGCTCGCTGCTGATATAGCAGTTTCAGCTATAGGTTGTTATTTAACTGTTGTCTGTTAATTGTTGGAGCAATTTAAGTAACATAGCTAAGATGGATACGTTTTCTGCAAAGAAAAAAAGTTCATTGCACTTTAAAGTACAGTGGAACCTCGGTTCACGAGCGTCTTGGATCACGTACAAATCGGTTTACGACCAAAAAGTTTGCCAAACCTTTGCATCTGTTCACGACCACAGACTCTGTATACGAACAAGCCAGTTTCCCTTTTGGTTTGTGCGCGCAGATGATTTCTGCACGTGTTCAGTCTCTCCCTGTGCAGCGATCAAGAGATAGAGAGACGGAGAGACACACACACACGCAAGAGGGAGAGACACACACGGACGAGTGTGAAAGACATACACACACAGACTGGCACGCGAGCGAGAGACACACCCGAGCGAGAGACACACAAACATACACACTCTTGCACGCGTGTGTGTGTGTGTGTGTGTGGGAGGTGGTGAGAGAGAGAGAGAGAGAGAGAGAGACGGCTGGACACATAAGGCTTGTTTTTAAAGAGACAGATCCGAGCATTGTTTTAACCTCGTTGCATTTAATGAAGACTTTTTTCTATTGGATTTTAACCTCCACTTCACTTCTGTTTACAACGATCGGTTCGTAGCGTGCATTATTGCAATGTTACTTTTCTTGGTGGTTTATTAAATTACAGATTTTTGAAATGTTCATTTTTTTCCCTGTACTTAAAACTCATTAAAAAAAAGTGTTTTAGGCAAGGGGTTTGTAGTTTTCTCTGTTGTTCAATGTTTTCTCAGTGTTATTCAGTGTTTTTTACATTTAGTTTACTATTACACTGTGCATTCTATGGTATAATTAACTATATGTGTGCTTAAAAATCTTTAAAGAAATATATTTACATACAGTTCGTACGCTCTGGAACAGATTAATTGTATTTACATACAATTCTATGGGGGAAATTACTTCAGTTCACGACCAAATCGGTTTACGACCAGAGTTTTGGAACCGAGGTTCCACTGTATTTTATTACACTCTACATAGTTTTTACTCTTTTCTTATACCTTTTTGTTATTGTAGCTGGAAGAGTTATAATTAAATCTTGCTCATATTATGGGAGAAATGAGGAAAAAATAATTTCAATAAAGTTTTGGTGATAAAAGTATGTTTTTTAAAATTCCAACTAAGCGAAAAAATAATTGACAGATTAATCAATTATTAAAATAATCATTAGTTGCTGCCATGATTTGGTCCAGGTCAGTCAAAGGGTTTAGCAAGCACATACATTCTATTATACAGTGCATCCGGAAGGCTCTATTCAATAAGGGAGCGCACAAAAAGGCGAGCTTCAAAAGGGCGACCTCAATTGGGCGCAGCGAATAAAGGCGTTCGTAGATAATTTAGTTCAAATGGCTCTGGAATATGTGAAGAGCAACAAAGGTGCAGATCTGCTTGCTCGTAGTCGAAGGCTACACAGAGACACTTCGGAGCAAATTAAATCAGTAGTCCTTGATTATGCTAATAGACCGCATCTCGAATATCTACGTGGCATTGCACATAATCTGCAGCTTCAAGTGTAACACAACAATGAGTAAGAGCAGAAAACAATGAAATATAGAGGGCTTTAGAAATAGTTCATTAGAAGTTCATGCATTAATTGGATGTTTTAATATTCTTGCTTTCGCCTTTTTATACGTTCAATCATTGCCTTTATCTAATAAATTTTCTGTAATAATTTTGTTGCGTTTGCCTTTATTCACTGCGCCCAATTGAGGTCGCCCTTTTGAAGCTCGACTTTATTTACGCGCCCTTATTGAAGGATACCCATCCGGCTAGTATTCACAGCGCATTACTTTTTCCACATTTTGTTATGTTACAGCCTTATTCCAAAATGGATTAAATTCATTTTTTCCTCAGAATTCTACACACAACACCCCATAATGACAACGTGAAAAAAGTTTACTTGAGATTTTTGCAGATTTATTAAAAATAAAAAAATTGAGAAAGCACATGTACATAAGTATTCACAGCCCAAAATTTTGCTCAAGTGCATCCTGTTTCCCCTGATCATCCTTGAGATGTTTCTGCAGCTTAATTGGAGACCACCTGTGGTAAATTCAGTTGATTGCACATGATTTGGAAAGGCACACACCTGTCTATATAAGGTCCCACAGTTGACAGTTCATCTCAGAGAACAAACCAAGCATCAAGTCAAAGGAATTGTCTGTAGACCTCAGAGACAGGATTGTCTCGGGGCACAAATCTGGGGAAGGTTACAGAAAAAAGTCTGCTATTTTGAAGGTCTCAATGAGCACAGTGGCCTCCATCATCCATAAATGGAAGACGTTCGAAACCACCAGGACTCTTCCTAGAGCTGGCCGGCCATCTAAACTGAGTGATCGGGGGAGAAGGGCCTTAGTCAGGGAGGTGACCAAGAACCCGATGGTCACTCTGTCAGAGCTCCAGAGGTCCTCTGTGGAAAGAGGAGAACCTTCCAGAAGGACAACCATCTCTGCAGCAATCCACCAATCAGGCCTGAATGGTAGAGTGGCCAGACGGAAGCCACTCCTTAGTAAAAGGCACATGGCAGCCCGCCTGGAGTTTGCCAAAAGGCACCTGAAGGACTCTCTGCCCATGAGTAACAAAATTCTCTGGTCTGATGAGACAAAGATTGAACTCTTTGGTGTGAATGCCAGGCGTCACGTTTGGAGGAAACCAGGCACTGCTCATCACCAGGCCAATACCATCACTACAGTGAAGCATGGTGGTAGCAGCATCATGCTGTGGGGATGTTTTTCAGCGGCAGGAACTGGGAGACTAGTCAGGATAAAGGGAAAGATGACTGTAGCAATTTACAGAGACGTCCTGGATGAAAACCTGCTCCAGAGCGCTCTTGACTTCAGACTGGGGCGACGGTTAATCTTTCAGCAGGACAACGACCCTAAGCACACAGCCAAGATATCAAAGGAGTGGCTTCAGGACAACTCTGTGAATGTCCTTGAGTGGCCCAGCCAGAGCCCAGACTTGAATCCGATTGAACATCTCTGGAGAGATCTTAAAATGGCTGTGCACTGATGCTTCCCATCCAACCTGATGGAGCTTGAGAGGTGCTGCAAAGAGGAATGGGCGAAACTGGCCAAGGAGAGGTGTGCCAAGCTTGTGGCATCATATTTAAAAAGACTTGAGGCTGTAATTGTTGCCAATTGTTTTTTTTTATTTTTAATAAATTTGCAAAAACCTCAAGTACACTTTTTCACGTTGTCATTATGGGGTGTTGTGTGTAGAATTCTGAGGAAAAAAAAATTTTTAATCCATTTTGGAATAAGGCTGTAACATAACAAAATGTGGAAAAAGTGATGCGCTGTGAATACTTTCCGGATGTACTGTATATGTATATGTATATATATATATATATATATATATATATATATATATATATATATATATATATATATATATATATATAGTATATAGATTACTCTGTATATCAATGCTGTCAAAAAACTGTGCCTGCATTCATTCTTCAGAAAGCTAGCTGTCAAATGTGCCGCTGGACATCTAGAAGAGTTTAATATCCCAGCAGTTACCAGCTGAAATTTAACATTGATTTTTTTTAAGTGCTTTGTGACAGTATTCACTTTAAATCCTGTTTTTGTTTTATGTTTTAGTTTAGTTTTGCTGAAGGAAAGAGAACTATAATGACTATCAACAGGATTAAACAAATACAAAAAACTTAACAACAGAAGTTTTACTTGGACCGGACTAACTATGTTTCCATCACTTAATAAATTAAACAAATAATTTGATAATAGCACCCCTCCCAGCACAGACCATCATAAGGAGCCTTACAGTACAAGTAAAGTTACAATACCGTATAAAACTGAAAAATTCATGAGCACAAGAAAAAAGCACACAACAGTAGTACACGTAAGAACAATAACAAGTATTAAACAACTGTGGAAGGTCCTGAACAGAGCAATATCACACTGCGGAAACAAGAGACACAGAGTGAAACATAAACTATAAGACATTTAAGCAAAGCTGACTTAATTTTAGAAGATTTATGTTTTAGGAGTATTTCTAGAAGAGGTGAACCTTTATAAAAATAACTAACTGGAAGTTTTGGATGAGGAACAATAATTTGGCCAAGCATGGCTTGTCAATCTTTATTCACCTAATGTCTGCAAAATATCATCAAATTGAAATTTAAAGATTACCAATGTACAACTCTAATCTCTGCAAACTGGTTATTTTAATCCATACATCAATAATTCTCTGTGTTAAGAAAAACTTTCTAATATTTTTGTGACACTTACCCTTAACCAGCTTCCATCAACACTCCTGGGTTCTTGTTAAAGAGCTTATTTTAAAGCAACAGCTGACAACCAACTTACTGATTCCCTCCATATTTAAAAAAAAATAAAATGAAGTTATCTCTCAATTACCACTGAATAAAGAACTCTATCTATCCTTGTAAGTCATACCATGTACTCCTATAACATGTTTTTCTACTGCTGTAACACCCTCTTTAAATACAGAGAGTAAAGCTGCACCCACTATTCAAGATAAAGCATCATAAGTGCACAGTACAGCTTAAGAAAACCTTCCCTTCACGTATACCCCTACACAGACGCTATGTAACCCAAAACCATATTATTCTTCCTAATCACTGTTGTATACTGTCTGGTTGTGAACAGAGACCAGTCAACTACGAGTCCCAAGTCTTTGCCATAAGATTACTTTACGTTTTAGGCCTCAATGTTGTATAATTATGTCTGGGTTGTTGTTTAAGGCAGTTATTCACCTGAAAGTCATCTGCTTTAAACTTATCCTCTGACATTATAAGGCAGTGACTGCATAAATGGCACACAAAACACCAATCATATCAAAAGAAAATGTTCATCAAGCACTAAAATGTATGCAAAATTCTACAAGCATAGAGGGAGAACTGTAATCATTAAAATTCCTAAGGTAAGCATATTTTAAGCCATTATTAAATAATCTGAAATAGTGTGCCATTGTGCATTTAGGCCCTGCTTTATAAGGTCATCACTTAACTTAAAATTGATTAGTTGATTGTCAATAACTGAGTGTCTTGGAATAACAACTTGTTTCTAGGAATAAGAGCTCTGAATGAAAAGGAAGATTAGTGAATAAAAACATTAGGAAAATAGACTTTTTCAATAAAAAGAAAAAAACTGAAAGGACAAACTGAGAATGTATAGAAGATTGCAAGAAAAGTGTCTTTGGGGGATTCAGAGACCAGGCAGAGGGCATGGAATGACAAAGAAGATGGTGGAGTGGAGAGAAAAATCAATATATATAGGAAGTGGTGCACTGAAAAGAGCCATAAATGTACTTAGAATGATTAGGAAACTCTCAAAGCTTTTAAAAAATGGAGTCAAGTGTAGGGGTTATTTTTCTCTTGGTGTCTTTTCCATCCTTGGCTTGATGTGCTTGGAAGAATACAGTGCCTATAAAACTCCAAAGAAATGTTTCACATTGTATTATTAAAGAACATTGAATCACAGGGGATTTAATTTGGCCTTTTTGAGATGCATCAACAGAAAAAGACTTGATAATTTCAAAGTGAAAACAGATCTCTGAAAAGTGAACCAAATTAATTACAAATATACAACACAAAATAGCATAAGTATTTACCCCTTTCAATATAATACACCTAAATCATCACCTTGTAGGTAATTAGTTCAATTACCTTTCCATTATAAAGTGATTTCAATTCATTGTTTTATAAATGCACTTTATCTGGACGATCCAGCTTGTGGGGAGTCGGTATTGTGGCTTAATTTACATAATAAAGATTAAAAAAAAACACTCAACTCCAAGCGAATGCATAAAAAGGCGATTGAAAAAGCACACGTCAGCTGGAGACAAGAAATTACGTTAAGTCACTGAATATTCCTCTCCCATAAAGCTGCCACTGGTAAAGCACCTGGACCACATTGTTGTCTGCAGTCTCTCCAGTCTCAGCCACTGTAGCCTGTAACTCTTTCAGAGTTGTCACAGGTCTCTTGATGGCCTCCCTCACTGGGCGTCTTCTTGCACAAGTATTTGTGGCTGGCCAGATCCAGGCTTATTTACAGTTGTGCTGGACTCCAAGGAAAATTCAGTGACTTGGCTATTTTTGTCTCCATCCTGTGACTTCTCAATCACCCTTTCACTCAGTTGCTTTGAGGGTCCTTTTTGCCTTCATCATGTAGGTGAAGTTACTATACTGACTCACCACAAGTTCAACATTCTAGATAAGGTGCACACCAGTGATCTCCACTGAACTAATCATATTACTTCTAAACCCAATTGGCTGCACTAGTTATGATAGATTTGTGTGTGTCACGTTAAAGGGAGTGAACACTAACATGATCAACTACTTCATCTTCTGTATATGTAATTAATTTAAACCAATTGACAGAGGTAAGTTTTTACTTTGACATTAAAGTGTCTTTCTCTGTTGATCAATGCCAAGATGTCAAAATAAATTCACTGTGATTTAATGTTGTACAGCAATAAAAAGTGAAAACTTCCAAGGAGTGTATACTTTTTATGGGGGACTGCAAATGCTGTGCCTTCACAAAGTAATTTAATTTAATTTAAATGCCTCAAATTAATATTCTAGAGCAGTGCTAGAAAGTTCAGTATGGTAATTTTACAGAAAGACACAGAGTAAAATCATCAACTATACAAACAGCATTGGGAAAAAAGTTAACTATATATACTAATTTTTATCAAGGGTTTATAGTCTTTATAATGGAAAAATACTCAACATCTGGTATAATTCAAAGTAACAACAGGTAGCCATCTTCATACTGCATAGAGTACTCATTGTAAGCTCCTTAGATAGTCCATCCATTTGTTACTAGTAACAAACCTGTACAACTGTATGTACCTGTATAGAACAGGGAATATATAGTTGGAATAAATTGCATAGATTAAGCATTTAAGAAATTGAGCTTCTCAGTTCCTGCAGTAGATTTTTTCTCGGTTGACAGGATATTAGAAATGACCTGAGGTTCAGAGGACCAGTCTAACCAGATCTTCCTTTTCCATGCACTTAGACTAATAACACTGTGAATGGCGCAGGCCTTAGGCCCCCTTTTAGCTCACAAGCAGTATCGTCTCTGTTTTTCATCAAAAAGCACAGATAAATTATTACCTCAGTCTGCAGCATACATAGCTAGTGCACATTTAATTTTTTACCTGGTTAAACATTTACTGTATAAATAAAAGTCAAATAACTGTTTTAATATTCTACGGCAACAATACTAAATAAAGATTTTGGACTTGTTTGTGGAGCAATTCTTAGTTATCTTCTTTTATATAAAGCTCAGTGTGTGTGTGCTCTTTATACAATCCCACACTTTTGGTCCAATCTCAACATAATTTGGCGCCCATACCCAACTTTTTCAGGAATAGACACACTAGACTACTTTGGAAACCAAACGTTTACCCTGGGATTCCATTGGGGAGGTTTTAAGCGCAGTCCCACCTGGTGGCTCACCTGTGTCACAGACGTACAGAGCAAGTGAAACACTAGAACAGACTCATGCCAGGCTAGCCAACAAATGGACCGGACCTTAAAATTACTTTCTTGAGCAACACCGGGTCTTGCTGCTAGTTAATAACATTTTAAAGACATGGGATTCTCATACAATAACAACTTAAGGCTGACAATTTTCCTGAGGTTGCATAACAAATCAAATGTCAAACAAAGTTAAACAACTGTACAATTTGACAGTACAGGGCTCGATGTACCTTAACCCTAATTAAGTAAGTAGACTGCAGTGTGCCACCCTGAATACCAAAAATTCTCAGACACAATTTGGCAACTGGTGTATTAAATGAGAACAAAGACCACAAAACAACATTAAAATAACAAGAAACAATTAACACCATATGCCTGATTATCATCTAAATACTTACAGTACAAGTACAGTGACAGCTAATGAAAACAGTATGCCTTAAGAACAAATACATTGATAACTGAAAATTCACATTACTATCATCCGGCATGAAGAACCACATGCATGTAGTTGCTGAAAGGGCCAAAGCCAAAACTGCTGGGTGAGAACATAAACTTTGCACTTTGGGTGCACTTCATACATGACAGAACACAATCCTTGCTTTATTTTCTAGTGTTTATTACATGCCTAAACACAGCAAGCTGTACTAAATCGGGAACCATTGCTCAAATACAGTATATCAGTCAGTGTAGGCTAATTCTTAATGAATGGGATTGGAGTCTACCAAGTCAAAAATATTCATAAAATGAAGCAAATATTCCTGCAAGGGGAACTACATTGACTTGCCATGGCTTGAATTGTGAGTCATTAAACTGTTTGGAATCCTACAGTAAATTAAGATTGTGTATTTATTTAGACATATTTAGCAATGGCAACTTGCAAAATCGTAATGTGTACAGAATATACGTAAACGGCTGTAATGCATACTGTAACTAACTGGCTGGCACGTAATCTGTCACACAGTGAGTCAAACGTGGAGGCCGAGTCAACATCCAATGCTTTTAAATCCAATCCAGAAGCTAATAAATAAATATTAATGTAGTTGTTTTGTGCTCTTTCGGTCAATCCCTTGTATTGATCTATCCCACTAAAAGTACTGTAATAAAAAAACTTGTTTGAAATGTGAACATAGCGTTTGCAGAGATCTTCACCAATTGTTACACTATGGAAAATAATAATTGATTATTCTTGCAATCTTATTCTCGTTTGCCTCTCACATTTACATTAATTAATTGTCGCCTCCAAATTGGTTCGGCGTGACTTCAGCGCCCTGACTCTCCATGACTTTGTAATGCACTAGTCGGAATAAGAGAATTTACATATGTAGTCTTTTACCAGTAACTTGGCACCAACAGTCTGACTAGCCTATTAGATTGAACATAAGAAATTATCTTAAAAATGTTGACTGGTAAGTGGCAACAATTGATGACTTAACTTGTTTTGTTACCACTTGTTCAGTAAACAGATTTAAGATTTTTTGTAATCAAATCGATTTACATTAACATACTATATATAATGCAGCATGTGGTTCTTCCACTGAGCCATTGTACGAGAAGCAGCTTTACCCTACTCTGCACAATCCGTGTTTCCTTCCGACCAAGAACACTATATACATTTAACTATTCATTAAATACCAGATGAACAACAGACCTCTGCTGCAAAATGACACGTGTCAGAGAATTTATACCAACATTCTTATTTTACGACTCCCATCCGCCCATTTCACTCTTACCAAATAGACCTCCGTTTCTAAAGCTATGTATATATGTGAGCAAAGGACGATCGGATAAATACGGTACCTTGCGACTTCAATCTCTATTATATTCGATTCTTTTTTAGGGTGCTCATTCTTCCACAAACTCAATTTTGTGCCCACGTGTTTTCCCTCCACCAATACTAGGGAAGCGTGAGTTTCCACGTGACGCTTGCTATGTCCCGCCCCTTGTTCCACCTTACAGCCGGCAACTCGTCTTGTATCTCCGTTCTTACAGATTCACCTTACCTAGTAGTACAAAGTTTACTTTGAACATTTTTATATTTTAACTTTTTATTATTATAACAAACCCATCTAGTTATTTGTAACGCGACTATCCAGTTCAGGGTCGCAGGTAGGCAGGGTCTATGCAAGTCAGAAATGAGAATTGGTGCGGAACGCCACTCTAACTTATAGCGCTCAGAAACACTACATATTAAGGTTAAAATAGGATGCATAACATTGCAAAACTTGCATTATCGAATTATATTATCATGGAATATAAAGTTGCGTTTGCATTGTGGTGTCTTACCGGAGTATCGCCTCGTCCAGAGATAACAGCAAAATGGTATTAATTAACAAATACTCGTGCCTCTAAAGTGACATTAACATGTAAGAAGAACCGATGGATGAACAGGGGTCACGACAGGTAATGGCTGTTGTGAACTAACGAGTTTGTGCTGTTGCCGACATTCCGTGACTCAATAAAGGAATAAGCGGAAGCACACAACTGATGGATGCGATTGCATTTACTCGCTCTTTACTAATTCATTCTACAAAGCTATTCTAAGGAAGACAGTGACCGGCTTCAGCGATTACCGCTTATTAATCGTCATCATACGATCATCACCAGCCCCGCTGTCGATCAGACACAAAAGATATTTGAAACAGAAATATGAAAGGCTCTGTCCTGAGCATTTTCTATTGCTGTTATCACCTGGTTTGGTTTTGCCATAACGGCTTAAATGATAAATATTTTAATTTGTCCATGCTGGAGGAGAAATTGAGACCTAAATAGGACAGATTGAAATATGACATTCGCAAGTAGGTATTTGAGAAGCCGGTATAGTGTCTGCGTGGGTTTCCTCCCACAGTCCATAGACATGCAGGTTAGGTGGATTGGCGATTAAAAAATTGATCCCAGTGTGTGCTTGGGGTGTGGGTGTGTGTGTCCTGCGGTGGGTTGGCACAGGATTGGTTCCTGCCTTGTGGTAGTTTTTGCAAAAAGTCCCAAGTGTTCTCATTTCAAAACTGAGAGTCTATCTATCCATCCGCTGAACCAACATTTTTCATTATACGTTTGGTGTGTAACCAGCATCTATTGCGGCAGAATCTCCACAGTGATGTATCTTTATCACAATCCAAAACTTGTATCATGCAAACAGTACTCTGCTTGTGCGTGGTCGTTTCCCCGTTAACCTAGCGCCCCAGCACAGCGAGCACTTACCTAAAGAAGGCTGCTCCAGCGTTTTATCCTAAATTACACGTCATGTGTCCTAAGAAGGTAATGAAAACATATTCTGCTGGATACCCGAAACCACTTAAAGACGAATTATTATCGGCACGTGTCTTTTTGCCGGTGATTTACTTTCCCGCGTTAATGTGACAGAGCAATACATACGCCGCACAGCTGGCCAACAAATAAACTCCGAGGCAGATACTGGTTGACCGCTTCCACGTTCCTGTCGCAAACTCTGCAGTTAATGTTAGTTGTCCAACTAATAATCCTCCGTTGAATTGATCTTGAGCTATGTCGTTGTTATCATTTTAACAGTAACTTCAAACTGTGTCCACGTAAAAATCTGGGACAATCTGGCATTGTCGTATATTCTAAAATGTTCTGCTCTCCAAAAAACTATTTCAGAATAGTAAATCATTGTCATTTACATCTTATGGTAATATAATCACGATGTTTACGTTGTATATATATATATATATATATATATATATATATATATATATATATATATATATATATATATATATATATATATATATTTTATTCCTAAATATCCTAAATATTTGGAATGCAATATGCATGATTCTTTCTATCAGTTGTCGCAGTCGCTGGCGCAGCCGAGGCGTCAGGCTGGGACTGGCTATAGCTATCCGAAATCCAGCCACACTACACATTTGATTCTCGGCATATTCTGTGTTGCCAGTCATCCTAATATTGTGTGTTTCGATATGTGCTTGGAAACGCCGGTGTACATTTAATAAACAAAAAATATGGCACGCTCAGTAGATTTTTTTTTTCAATATAAAAACGTCGGTGACAACGTGTCAAAGAGTATAAAAAATGGGAATACAACAAGCAAAAAAACGGGACGTGATGGGGGTAAAATGTGCTCAGTGCCGGGCGATAAACTAGCAAGTCACTAAACAAGAACGGTACGACGGTTTAAACTAAGTATTCTAATGACAGCAAGTTAGGAAATAAAAAATATGAACATGAAGACCAGATTACTGCGCGACAATAATGGAGCCTAGCGCCTCGTCCGGGGCTGGCCGTGCTTAGTACGACAAGCCCCTTTGGCATTCATCACCTTCTGGATATAAAAGCCCTTTACCGATCACCGATTTGGATTTGAACACACAAGCTCAGGAGTTTTGGGTCCAAAGCCTTAAGCACTCTACGGCACTTTTTATGAGATTATCTAATTTGATTGTGTCATAGTATTGTTGAAGGTAAATTTTCATTCTGCTTTTGACTGTTTGGCATCCAAATCAAATACAATTTTGTCACATACAATTATACAAACATACAATATGTTGTGAAATGCTTAGCTGTTAAGCTGTGTTCTACGTTGTTTGGTATCCATCCATCCATTTTCTAACCCGCTGAATCCGAATACAGGGTCACGGGGGTCTGCTGGAGCCAATCCCAGCCAACACAGGGCACAAGGCAGGAACCAATCCTGGGCAGGGTGCCAACCCACCGCAGGACACACACAAACACACCCACACACCAAGCACACACTAGGGCCAATTTAGAATCGCCAATCCACTTAACCTGCATGTCTTTGGACCGTGGGAGGAAACCGGAGCGCCGGAGGAAACCCACGCAGACACGGGGAGAACATGCAAACTCCACACAGGTAGGACCCGGGAAGCGAACCCGGGTCTCCTAACTGCGAGGCAGCTACCACTGTGCCACCGTGCCGCCCGTCGTTTGGTATACTATTGTAAAAAATGTAAAGAAAAGAAATCAAAATTGTACTTGCCACCTTTTCTCTGACTAAAATCTCATTTAATTTTTAAAGGTTACTACTGTTATATATTTTCTTGGTTATTTACTGTATTATGTTGTCTAGTAGAAATTATTTACAGTACAGTAATACTCTGAGTGTGAGTAATGTGTGATGTCTATTTGGACACCTACAACCTGACAGTGCTAAGTGTATTGAATGTCATGGTTCCCAGTGGTTACAATGTGAAAAGCCCCATGTTATTCATCTCATAGTTTTTCCTAGATGTGGCCAATATGTACATTTTGAGTTGGGCCCAACTTCAGAAAGCCCAAAGTGAGCTTGTGTAAGTTTCTTTGTGGGCAGCCCTAGCCCACTGTGCTCACAGAAAGTCCAAATGGCACTTCTAAAAATACCAGTTCTTTAATAGCACTTTGCTGGGTTGTGTGCTTTCTCATGGACCCACCATCTGACAAAGAACCATTTAATTCTTTGAAGGGTTCTGTGAATATGGAATTGATTCTTTGGGCTTTGGCAAGGTTCCTAATGTGTTAACAAAAGAGAAGTCTTTAATGTACAGTAGGTTATCTAGCAGGATACTAATAGATTAAGAAAACCTGATGTTAGCCTGAGTTATTGTATGTAGTGAGATTCAGGGACCAATTGGGATTATGCACATCTATAATAATCTGGTAAATAATGGAAGCTGTAACAGATCTAAATAAATAAGGAATCTTACTGTTGTCATTTTAAAATCCTGAACCCGCAGGTCTTTCACAAATCTGTTATCATCTCTTTGTGGCTATTTATAGGGCATGTTATAGACCTGAATAAAAGAAAAGTTCTTTCTTGGAATCTTCATATGGATGACTCTTTTGACTCTCCCCTCTGCCACTCTGAAGAACCACCCTGTCACCTTTACTTTTAAGAGTGTGGGCAAACACACATTTCTTTGTGGGCAGCCTTAGCCCACTCGGCCCACAGAAGGCCCCAACTGAGCCCACAAGGGCATTTATGCTGGACTGTTTTGGGTTAAACACTTTCAGAGAATTTGTGACAATGAGGGTTTATGATTACTTTGATATGATCATTTTCAGTTTTCTTCATCTTTTTAGTATTTGTTCATCATTATAAAATGCAATATAGCATTTGACTCTATTTTAGAAATGTCAATTGTAGTTCTGCTAGGATTTGTTTTAGTACCTTGCTCATTAGTGACATTATAGCTCCTCGTTCCTAATTCATTGTTGATTTAAATAATTGTAATGGTTTGGTGAGTTTAATGTGTTTGCAAATCATGTGCAAGGAGAATGTGCACAACTTCACTGCACTGCCACATGGAAGGACCTTCCAGCGTCGCTACAATCTTCTATATAACGTACATTATACATTTACTGTATAAGACGGGGTATTATATTATTTACACACACATTGCCCTTTTCTCCTTTGTGCATTTGCCATATCTGTTTAGCTTCATAAAGGGTCACAGAACACCAAAGCCTGTTTTAGCTGTATCCAGCATAATGAAGGAAGCACCCTCTTTAGGGTCTAAAATTCATCAGCGGGTACACACATGGCACACATTCAAGCTCACTTTCTCTCTTAATTGGCCAATTTAAAGTCACATATAACCTGACTTGTATGCATCTTGTAGAAAACCAGAACGTTAAACAAAAAAGAAAGAAAACAGACACGGGGGGAATATACAAAATGACTGGACCGGAATCAAACCATCACACCATTGTGGCATCCATATACATGATTTATTCTCAGTTACATTATTTTAACTGGAATGTCATTTTACAACTTTAAATACATAATCTCATTTTACATAGCAATCCACATCTTCCACCTTTTATCATACAACATTGTAAGTCTCATTTAAGTATTCACGTTTATTTGCTATTGATATTAACTATACTATTAAATCTAGTGCTTCATTTTTAACTAAAAAACTTATTTCCTTAATTATTTCTTAGTGAAGCACAGCAGCCAGTTGACATCTTGGAGTACAATAGGATTCCTCCATGCCCAGAGATACAAGTAATCAGGAAGTTGGTTAACATCTCCTGGCACACACTCTTGGCTCTATTCTTAAAAAACATAAAATTGCTTTCCATTGTTATGCAGACGATACTCAGGTTTATGTACCCCTCAAACGCAAGGATGCTTACTCCACACAAACTTTGGTTATGTGCCTAGAAGAGGTAAAAGCTTGGATGGCAGTGAACTTTTTACATTTTAATGACAATAAGACAGAGGTTATAGTTTTTGGTCCTGGGGGCACCAGTGGGTCTATTTCTGCTTCTGCTCCTGTGGATTGGGGTCCCCTTGCACAATATGGTATGCCTGTTATTACAAATTTGGGTTTTAGGATAGATGAGAATTTTAGACTGGACGGTCAGATCAGTGCGGTGGTGAAATCTTTTTTTTTTCAGCTAAGACGTTTGGCGAAGATAAAAAACATTCTTTCCAAAGATCAATTTACAACAGTAATCCACGCCTTCATTACAACCTGCTTGGACTATTGTAATTCGTTGTATGGTGGTGTTAGCCAGTCCACCCTGTCTCGGCTGCAGTTAATGCAAAATGCTGCTGCACGCCTTTTAACTGGCACGTGAAAGAATGAGCACATCACACCTGTATTATCCTCACTGCACTGGCTGCCTGTTCAGTTTAGAGTTCATTTTAAGATTCTTTTATTTGTTTTTAAGTCCTTAAATGGCCGTGCTCCGCCCTACCTCGCTGAGCTGCTGCATATGCTCACTCAGATCAGCTGGTCAGCTGCTTCTGGATGTGCCTAGGACTCAGCGAAAGCTCAGGGGGGATAGGGCTTTTTCCGTTGTGGCTCCACGGCTTTGGAATTCACTGCCGATCCACATTAGACAGGCCTCCTCACTGCCCATTTTTAAGTCTGCTCTTAAGACTTACCTTTTTGGTTTGGCATTTGATCCTGTGTGAGCAGTTGATTTTACTCTGTGTAAACTCTGTTTAGTTGTTTTTACTATGTTTTAATTTGTTTTATTTATTGTATTTTATCTACTTATTTATTATTTTGTCTTTGTTTCAAATTTATTTTAGTCTGTGTTCAGCACTTTGGTCAGCGGCTGTTGTAGGTAAAGTGCTTTATAAATAAAGTTGACTTGACTTGACTTGACACGATCTTTGTACCCACCTTTACTTGACAGGTGTAGAGTCGCATAACATGCACGACAGGATCCTCTTCTGCAAATCACAAGCAACTGATCACGTCCAGTATTTGTACATATTGTGTCCGTATGATGTACAAGTCAAATTATTATATGTACCGTTAGCCATTTAACATGTTCTAAGACATTTCTGAGACCTTTTGTGTAAAACCTCATGTGATGTGCTCTAGGAACACGACTGCTGATCCAATCAATTCTGTCTGTATTTTTCCCTATTGATATCATTGCTGTGGTCGGTCTAACTAAGATTTATTTCACTTGCAAAGACGTAACAATGCTTGAAGTGTTTTTTTTTTTTTTTATTGCAATCATTCCATACAAATAGATCCATTTTTACAAAAAGTAGGATTGAACATGAATTGAACCCCTGAAAAAAAGAGCATGGCCAACGGAGTCAAACTTAAAGCTTGTAAGCATACCTATATTGATGAATTTATAGGGCAATACAAAAGAATGGAGAAGATGAAGTAGTTTAATGTGTGTGATAAAACCAATGCTCCATTTATATGATTGCAAATGTCCCATTATATAGTTTAGTGAGCAGTTAAATACACTGTAGGTTGCAGAATATGTTAAAATGACTTTTACTTTTCAAGCTTCTTGAACTTTGAAATCTTTGGGATGTGTCAGAAATAAACATGCTGTATCCGTTAATGCATTATGATCAATTTAAATTTATTAGACACTTAACCGGGACAGGGTGGTGATGCAGCGGTTAGTGTTTTTGCTTCACAGCCTTAGGTGACTGGGTTCAAATGGCAGCATGGTCACCATGAAGCTGGTCTGTTGTCCCTGCATCTCCATGGATTTTGCTCTGAGTACTTCAGTTTTCTTTCCAAACCCTAAATGTGTGTGTGTGTGTGTTGAGCTAATTAGCTTGTTGTTTTTCCATGGGCAACTGTGCACTGAGACAGACTGGCTCTTTCCAGGGTTGATTCCCCTCGTGTGCCAAATGCTGCAAGCTGCTGAATTGGAATAGATAGTATAAAAAGTGGATGGACAAATAGTGTCATTTTTTTTATTTATTGTGCATAGTGAATAATAAAACACTGTGAGCAATTATTGTCTACTTTCACATAAATATAGGGACTTCAAGTTTGAATGATTAAGTGAAAATCATTTTGGATGCTATTAGGTTTTATTAGAGTAATTAAAATTATGTGGGTTTTTAAAATCATGTGCTGTGATAACATTAAATAAACATAAATGTTACTGGAGTAGGCTACCACTGGCGTCCAGTCATTCTACAAATGAAAATGTGGTATGGATTATGGATAGATGGATGAAGCATTGATTGATATATACATATCAAATTAAGACCAGTCAGAAAACAGCACTGAATATGTGTTCAATAATTGTATCAGGATTGTGAAGAGTGATTTAACAATTCAACTTGAATTGAATTTTAATTGAATGTTATTGGCAAGGTGGGTGGCACAGTGATGCAGTGTTAGTGCTGCTGCCTCACAGTAAGGAGTCCTGGGTTCGCACCCCAGGTCCCCCATGCATGGTGTTTCCATGTTGTCTGCGTGAGTTTCCTCCCACCATGCAAATACTGTACATGTGGGTTATGTGTGTGTGTGTGTGTGTGTGTGTGTGTGTTCACACTGTGATGGACTGGCTCCCTTTGCAGGGATTGCTCCCACCTTGAACCCTGTGCCTATTGGGATATGCCCTAATTCCCCCACAAACCTGCTGAGGATTAAGTGGGCTTAGAAAATGGTATGGTGTTATTGGGAAGACATTTGTCTTAGTGTAATATAGTGTATATATATATATATATATATTTATATATATATATATATATATATATATATATATATATATATATATATATATAACAGTGGCAAAATACAATTGGCAGTACAATATGTAATACAGTATACTGTACTTCATAATCACAACATTATAAGGGCAGTAAATAAAACTATTGTACACAAAAACTTATCAAAGACGTCTAACAATATACAGAATTGCTCTTTAGCTGTGTACTATACAGGTCTTTAAAAGTGCCAGTAAATTAGGCTGGACAGAGGGACTCGGATTCCTTGAGATACTGGGGTTAATCAAGAGCAGTGATTTATCTACCACTAAAATCGCGTGTTTGCTTTAACAACCATGGCAAGGACCTGTCCAGCGGTGATAAATAGCTCAAATTTATTGAGGCTGCTTTCGCACTCCACGAGACTGAGAAGAAGAAATTGAGTTGATAAAATATACATTTCATATTTGGTGTAAACGCACACTTTACCGCACATTAAATTATAGTTTTAGGTAGCAAAATTGGACAAGTGCACAATTGTATGTTTATTTTCAGTGTCCATCACATGGTTTGTACTATATGTTGAGCACGCCTCTGTGTTTCTGACTTGCAGGATGAATAATGTCCGAAATGCTTTTCTTATTAAATGCTCAAACCTTTTTTTGCGTATGTCAACATTACTATTACTACCCTGCCTGCTGAGGTATAATAATCACAATTTGTAATTATAACGGAATATGCAACTTTACTAACGCCCTTGTATAAATTGACTAACCCAGGGTGGTTAACCAGTCATCACAGACATGACACAAAGGTGAATCGGATAATGAAGACAGTTCTGACGCACTATTATGGAATTCGGGGAAATACCCAAATCCCTAACGCTGACTCGTTGCCACCCGCGGAGGTGTGTATGTAATACATGACTTTACCTTTGTTTGTTTTTCTTGTAATTTTTGCATTCACTGAGTCGTTTGTCTGATAACCTTCTTTACTCTTGTCTTGCTCGAAGGAAATCCATTTTAATCTCAACTTCCTAGCATACTTGCCTTATAAGAGCGCAGGCACAGAAGCACGAGGGCTTGGGCGCTCTTGTGGTGGACACGCCCTCATACCTTGTACGTCACTGATACGCACCAACCCCCAACCCTCCGTCCTGCGGCGAAGCAGCAGCATCACTGGGGCAGACAGAAGGCGAGAGCATGGTGAGTCGTTCTCGTGTCATTAATTATAAATTCGTTTAAAGCTCCACACAGTCGACAGCAAATCTCATGGGGATGTGCAGTTTGGTATGCGCAGACGTAGAAGAAGTGGGAAGTAGCGTGTAGCATTCGAAATAGCGAATGGAGAGTGATTTGATTTGTCTGGGGGAGCCATGATAAGCTTTATCATAGAGCAGAGAGTTGTCTCTCGAGGCGCATCCTTTTGCACCGTGTAAGGCGACTGAAAGACAAGTCGCAGGGCCTTTTTCCCTAAAAAACACCAGTGTGTGTTTTTAGACAGTTTGTGCAAATTACCAGTCACCCACATAGGCATTGTGGAGTAACATAAATTGAGAATTAACCCATCCATCCCGCTATATCCTAACTACAGGGTCACTGGGGCTGCTGGAGCCAATCCCAGCCAACACAGGGTGCAAGGCAGGAAACAAACCCCAGACAGGGTGCCAGCCCAACACAGGGCACACACAAATACCAAGCACACACTAGGGACATTTTAGAATCGCCAATGCACCTAACCTGCATATCTTTGGACTTTGGGAGGAAACTGGAGTACCCAGAGGAAGCCCACACAGACACGGGGAGAACATGCAAACTCCACGCAGGGAGGAACCGGGAAGCGAATCCGGGTCTCCTAACTGCAAGGCAGCAGCGCTACCCACTGCGCCACTGTGCTACCCTTAAGAATTAACCTTTAAAGTTAATTGGCTAAGGTTACTTGTAAACGTTAGAGGCATTCTTTAGTGTCAAATCTGTTGCTGATATTTTATATATTACATTATATTACAGTATATTATATTTATTTGCCCACTATGGCTAACATTGCAAATTGGTGTTAGAGATGGATGGCACAATGATTTGGTTTGCTGCCTCATTTACTCTGGTGTGCCTTATCTCTAGAGTTTGCTTGTTCACCTCGATTTTGAAGTTGACTCCACTTGAACGTTTTGTTAATTATAGATAAAAATGGGTCAATATTTGTGTGCGTGCACCTTGTGGTGGACTGACATATTAGAAAAGTTGTGAGCGAACAGGCCATTAAGCCCAACAAGCTCATCCATCCTGTTCACCTTCCTAGATTATCCCAAACAAAATCAATTTCCGATTTGAAGGTCCTTAAAGTCCAACTCTCCATCACACTACTTAGTGATTTATTCCATGTCTCTATGGTTCTTTGCATGAAGAAAAACTTTCTAATATTAGTGAGAAATCTGCCCTTAACAAGTTCCCTTCCATGTCCAACCGTTCTTGTTGCAGAATTTATTGTAAAGTAACAAGCAGGATCTACTGTACTAATTCCTTTTATAATTTTAAACACTTCAGTCATATCCCCTCTTAATCTCTATTTGCTTAAACTGTAAAGGCGGAACTCCTTCTCTTGAATTCCCACTTATTTTAGTCATTGCTTGCAGCGTAACCCCAAAGGAGGAAAAATGAGGATCAGATAAGTGGATGGGTAACAAAGTAAGTGTGCATGTCAGCCAAAATATGAATGATACAAAGGAAGAAAATTTAAGTTTCTACAACTTTGGCATTATCATGGCTGATAAAATGTGGATGTGATGGGGAGTAGAAGGTTGAGGTTTTGAATTTTGCATAGTTAAACCTATCAAGATATTGATCATGCTGAAGTATCATTAATGGCATTTGAAACATGTCAGTCTGTAAGTTGACCTGGATAAGAGCTTCTGCTAAAACGTCAAGGTCCATTTAGAATGACTGGAGATATTTTTAACTGGCCAGTCACATTTATTTGTTTTTAGATTTTTTTCTCTGATTGTTGATAGTTTTTTTATTTTACTTAGTACAAAACACAGTTTTTGAGTGATGGAAAGAGAAAGCAATATTTTTAATTGTCTTAATTGATCAAAGCACCTAGTCTGAAATGAGAAGCTGCTTAAATGTTTAAGAACAGCTAATTGTGAAGTTCAAATTAATAAAAACATTTATTTACAGCAGGGGTCCCCAACTTCAGTCCTGGAGGGCCGCAGTGGCTGCAAGTTTTCATTCTAACCCTTTTCTTAATTAATGACCTGTTTTTGCGGCTAATTAACATCTTTTGAATTAATTTTAATTGACTTGTTTTTTTTAAGATTTGTTCCCCTGAATTTCTTCATTTCTTTCCTTAAATGGCATCCAAATGTGAAGTAACAGAAGACCAACTAAGGGTCACAAACTCCAACCAGTTGCTTAATCAGGCACCGATTCCTGTTGTTAATTAAACTCGTTCTTTAATTCCATGGCTTGTCGCTGCTCTCATTGTGCATTAGCTCACAAATTGCTGATTTTCTTTTTTGTTTTCTTCTGTTTTGTGGACCTGAGCAGATCAACATTCTTGAGACCTTCAATCCATCCAACCCGCTGAATCCAAACACAGGGTCACGGGGCTCTGCTGGAGCCAATCCCAGGGCACAAGGCAGGAACCAGTCCTGGGCAGGGTGCCAACCCACCACAGGACACACACACAAACACACTAGGGCCAATTTAGAATCGCCAATCCACCTAACCGGCATGTCTTTGGACTGTGGGAGTACCTGGAGGAAACCCACGCAGACACGGGGAGAACATGCAAACTCCACGCAGGGAGGACCTGGGACTCCTAACTGCGAGGCAGCGGCACTACCACTGAACCACCGTGCCGCCCTCTTGAGACCTTCACCTTTCTTTATTCTCAAATACTGTGTGATGGAGACAGTTTGTTGGTCATGTTTTGGTTCATTTTTTATCTCATTGTTTGGCTGCTAATTAAGGAAAAAGAAACAATTAAGGGGTCTGAGTCTTTAAGAGCAAGTCAAATAAAATGAAATCAAAATAAATTAATTAGCAGCATAAACAGGTCCCTGATTAAGAAAAGGGTTAGAATGAAAACCTGCAGCAATTGCGCCCCACCAGGAGTTGGGGACCCCGATTTACAGTATGTGTAACGCACTGCAGTAACAATTAGTTTCTGTTTTATGTTAAATATAGGGAACTTTCTCAATAAGCAGTGTGACGGCTGTTCAAAAGCCACTGCTAGGGTTAGGGTTAGGGTTAGGCTTGGCTGTCATTTTTATATTATTTCATCTAAGAGCTCACAAGACAGTTTAAAATCACACCATACTATTCATTAGGGTTAGTCTATTAATACATTGTCTAGCTACTCCTACTTAAAAGACAGTAGAGTTTCCATTTCAGAACCATGACTAAGTAAATGTATAGTTTATGTCTTTATCTGTTTCCATCATGTTACACAGTCGGCTACCTGTTTAAGACAACATTATGCTGCAGTTCTTCATGCACATTCTTTTGCGGCGTCTGTGTTTCTACTCCATAAAGAAATCAAGAGCTCTTCAGGACTTACATATGTGTTAAAATTACCTTTATGGTGTAGTTTTTAAACATATAAGTTTTACTCTTTTAATGCAATGGGAAACAATGACTTCAAAATACAGTGCCTGCCACACTCTTACAAAAGGTGCCAGAGTGGTTCTTCAGAGCAATGCCAAAGAGGAACCATCCACATGAAGGTTCCAGAAAGCACATTTATTTATTTGGATTCATAACTGTTTTTCAAATAACCATGAACAGATGATTTCTAAAATAACAACACAGGTTCCTGATTTTAAAAGGTATTGTGCTTCATACAATAAAAGAGGTTAAGTTCAAGTTTACCTGTCCTGTTGGTATCCTGCTAGATAACCTACAGTACATGAAACATTTCTGTCTTCTCCACACAATAACTGTATATACACAGAACCTTTCAAAGAAGAAAATGGGTCTACAAGAAACCACACAACCCAGTAAAGTGCCATTGTAGAAGCAGTACTGTATTTTTAAGAGAGCAGTGGTCTAATATTCTAGAGGATACAGAGAGTAAAATGGTTGATATACTGTAACACTGTGCATTTGTGTGACGTTCGTGTCTCTGAACTGTGATATGAGCGAGCCCTGCACTCCTGCTAAACATCTATCACTGCACAACTTGCTGTACTGCAGTTACTCAATACATCACATTTTGGTTTGGCAACAAATCAATTTGTAATCACAGGACTAGTCGCACTTTGTACCACAATCCCACTGGAGCAGACCTCTTATCTATAATGGATCCTAATATCAGACGTTACCAGGATTATGAAGGAATGGAGTGGAATGAATGAAACTGAAATTATTTCATATTAATGTCCTCAGGGAAGGACTTGATTTAAACTAAGGTTTACAATTGTAATATTTTATATTTTTGTTTGTTTAACTTGGGCGCTTGCTTTATTGTTTTCTGTCTTTGTGATGTCCCACTTGTAATTCTAATTTTTTGTTTACCTGGCTCCTTACTTAAGTGTTTTCTGTCTTTAAGTCGTCTCACTGCTCATTGTGTGTAGTTAAGCAAATGCCGTCGTGGATATTGATAATGTCAGTGTTTTCTTTTTATAAGTGCATCTGTAAGTGAGGACGCCAGTGCATTTGTGCTTTATTGCATTGCACATTCATATACTGTAAGTTGCAGTAAATGCACATTATATCAGAAAGACCATTCTGCTGGTCGTCATTTTAATTGGTTCAAATGTGTTTTTTTAGTAAAATTAGAGTCTCTGCAATAGTCTGTATGATGCTGGAATGCAGATTCTTTGTGGTTAACTTTAATTTGCTTGTATGCAGATTGCTGGGTGGTGTGCTGGTTTGTAATTCCTTGCTGTAAAAACCTAACTTTCTTAAATTTAACACTTATATGTATCTTTCACGGAGAGCATGGCCCAAATGGTACTCCATAAACATCATCCTCAGCTCCTTTCATGCCTTTAAACGGACCGGGATCTGCTTAATGCAGAGACCTCTGCCAGCAAATTTGTGGTTTCCAGGCCTCACTCCTTGCCAAAATAATGGGAAAAGCACTTTAAAAGGCTTTTAGACTATAAAACAACAAATCTGTATTATTTTAAATTCTTCATGGTGTTCCATCTAACCATTTACTGTAGCCACGTTGTCCACTTCAAGGCTGTGGAGCCTAGTCTAGCAGCTTCAGGGCCAGACAGAACGAAACCCAGGACAGGACACCAGTCCACTGCACAACACTCACTGTGGGACAATTTAGTGTTGAGCTTTACATTTCTTTTGTATGTGGAAGGAAAATACAGTTTTTGTTGTTAACGCGAAGCCTAAGGTAGATAAATTGGACTAATGAACTTTGAGTAAGATAAATTATTATGATGGCTTGCATTAGATCCATTAGTCCCAGCAGCAGGATTTAACTGCAGTTTCCTAATATGAGACAAAATCCTTCATTTGCGTGAGCACCTTGTTCAATTATGGAAGAGTTCTTAGCAGATCATGTAGACAGAAAGCATTTCAAGCAGCTAAAATTCTGAAATTCAGTTTTCGTAATGCACATTTCATAACTAAAAATAAAAACTAAAGTAATTTTACATTTTTATAGGTAATTCAAAAATGGGACAGGCAGCAATGTGAATAGGCGGTGAGTTCAGTAAAGAAATTTTATTTGAATAATAACATCAACTGCATTGACTGCAAGCCCCATTGCTCACCATCCTTATATCAGTCCGTTCATCGCATTTCCTTTGTGCTTTTTGCGTATTAAAAAATCTCATGTGTCAAAACAATTTTATTCTGCGATTGCAGGGTTTGTTGTCTATATTACGTAAATTGAAGAACGCTCCAGATCAGGAAGTAAGAATTCTTCTCCTGGGGTTGGACAATGCTGGGAAGACTACTCTTCTAAAACAGCTGGCTTCAGAGGACATCAATCACATCACTCCAACGCAGGTAATCAGAGTTATTTATTGGACGAAAACAGTACTCGGCCCAGCTAGACAGATATTTCTTCTGCTTTGAGTGAAGCCATTTCTTCTTTAATGGAATACCTTTCAATTGCAAGGTACTGTTGCTTATGATATATATATATATAGTGGCGAGTGGCTAGGGGTGGTACCCAGCCAGGACGCCCGGGAGGATCGGAGCAGGGCTTGCATCTCCTCCAGACCACGAGGGGGCGACTGCCCTGGTTGCTTTGGGGACCACGGGTAGAGAGCATTGAAGCACAGCCCTGTAGGGGCCCGTGGTCACCGCCAGGGGGCGCCCCACTGCCTTTGGATCTTCCCCTGGGGGGAAGAGGACCGGGGACACCCAGAGTGCTTCCAGGTGCGCAGCCGGCACTTCCGCCACACAGGGGAGTGCCGGCGGAAGAGTGTCGGGAAGCACCTGGAGCACATCCAGGCATGGATATAAGGGGCTGCCTCCTTCCATTCAATGGCTGGAGTCGGGTGGAAGTGGAAAGAGTCTTGGAGGAGAGGAGGTGGATCTGGAAAAGAAAGGCATTGTTGAGGGCCTGGACTGAGGGTGATTGGTGCTGCGGCACTGGGGTGTGTGTGTTCAACATTGTATATATAGTGCAAATAAACGTGGTGTGGTGCAATCAAAGATGTCTACCTCTCTGTGTCCGGGTTGTTCCCCACAATATATATATATATATATATATATATAATGAAAGTTGCTATATAGGTGCCCAACCTGGCACAGAGAGACAGGGAGGAATGTGTAAAAATAAAACAAATATTTATTTTTCTTCAGCTGGGGGCCCCTTAGCCACAGCACAATCCTCAACAAAAGCTCAACAAAAACACAAAAGCCAACAAAAAGCACACTGGTCTTCACCACCACCACCAGCACCACTCCTCCTGGCAAGCGTTATCCTCCTCCTCCTCTCGACTCTGGCTCTCGGAGTGGTGGCTGCTGGCTCTTTTTATAGCCCACCTGGAAGTGCTGCAGGTGCGGGTGTGGCTGCATTGCCGCCCAGGCGGGCTCAGGAAGCCATGCAGCTCCCCCTGGCGGTGGCCACGGAGCCCAACAAGCCTGGACGCCGAAGTCCCATGCCTGTGGCCCTGATGCAACCCAGCGGGGCTGCCACCAAGTGTTCTGGGGGAAGTAGTGTGTAGCCCATGGCTGTTACCCCAGACCAAGTGTCGAAGGGGCGTCCCGACCAGGCGTGGGCCCCGGCCACCCGCCACAATATTTATGTTATGTGTATATCCTTCTCAAATGTGTAATGTGGCATTTTCATTTATTCAATATAATATTGGAGAATTTCTTATGTATTCACTCCAAGTGCTGACTGTGGTGGCCAAGTTCTCCTTCATCTTGATTTACACATTTTATCTACAGTATATGGTCACTTTACAAGTGAATTTGGATATTAAAACATATGTTAATCTTTAAGATGTACCTGTTTTCATTAAGATTTCCTTCCTCTTCTCAGACTAAAGTAAAACCATACATTTTTCATTCATATATTTTTTTTTGTTATTCACCTAATGATTTTATATTTGTGGGAGGTTCTTCCAATTAAAATGAACACAAAGCAGTAACAGCAGAACAGAAGAGAGTGGCAGCCTAATATAGGCCATAGATGCTCAAACATTAAGGTTGAAGCAGCTGCACTTTCTAATTCAGTTCAATTTAAAAGTGCATTTGTTCAAATTTTGATTTGTAGGAGGACAGTATTTGAAATCAGGATAGGTGCTTCATCTGTAGAAAGCAAGCCTGCGCTTTGTCGTCTAATCGCTCTTGGAGGTTATCAATGTGAAAAATTCAGTTGTATAATTCCATCCTGACTCTGATATCCATGGCTTAACTGCAGTACTAACTTATTTGTTATGGAAACCATTCTGAGGTTCTTTATCCAGCATTTTCAGCCTTTGTGTAATCATTGGTTTCAGTTTATTCAAGTTAATTTCAGTTTGTTTAGGTTAATTACATCCCTGTGATTATAAGCCTTTGCACACTCCAACTCAAGATACTAGTGTGTGTAGTTCATTGTTGTAGGCTGCACAGTGTTTGATAAAATGAGTGTTGCAAACATTAAACTGTCATTTTTGTTCAAACTAGAGTTACCTATGGCACACTAAAGCTAAATGTGCTTAAGTGCTAAAAGAAAAAAAAAAGGCCAATCCAGATATGCCACAAAATACTTTTAAATTTTGTCACAGATTTTTCTTGATTTTAGAAAATATCTTTTTTTTAATTAGTTTTACTATGTATATTTTTATTTTGCTTTAGGGATTTAACATTAAGAGTGTCCAGTCACAGGGTTTCAAATTAAATCTCTGGGACATTGGGGGCCAGAGAAAGATCCGGCCTTACTGGAGAAATTACTTTGAAAACACAGATGTACTTGTGAGTAAAAGCTGAAATGAATTATCAAACTGTATTTATAAGCTTATAGATTATATGTCTCGCTCGGTCACTTATTCTGATTGCTTTTTCAGATTTACGTAATTGACAGTGCAGACAGGAAGAGGTTTGAAGAAACGGGGCAGGTGAGACTGCTTTTATGTCTTTATGTACAGTAAGTGCTTGCATGCTTATCCTGCCATTGCAAAGTGGAAATATCTTTTTATTTTGTATTTTAAGTAGAGAAAAACAAGGCAAGAATTTTTATTTCCCTCTTTTATAATAAAAAAAATCTTTGGATGAGATGTGACTTTTTGAGAGACTTTTTGAAATGACCATTAGATTCTTTCAATTCACTCCCTACAAACAAGACCACGGTTATCTAACCTCTCAGTCGTGTGAATGCTTTTGGCAGACACACTTCCTGCACTCTCAGATCTTATAAATTTTATCAGAACAATACTTTTATACGCTGTAGACACGTCAACGACTAAGCAAAGAAGAAAGAACATGGACAAACATTCAAAAAAGTCAGGTAATTTATTAGAGATAAAGAAACTAAATTCACTCACGGGCAGTTATACATTGCGTTGTCACGATGTAAGTCCAAACGCGGAATCAAAATTCAATGCGATCTTGAGAAAAAGTTAATCCCAAATATTGTTTTCACTAAAGTTTTAAAGTAAAAGTGAAAACAATGCATATGTAACAATTCCCATGAAAATAACAATCTCTTTAAATTGTATAGCCGGTTAACCAAACCCAGGGGGGTTTGGGGGGGCGAGCGAAGCTAGCAGGGGGCGGAGCCCCCTAGTGAATTATAAAATCGAAAACAGTACAATTTAAGATTTGTTCCTTAAATTCAATTCAAATAGTACATTGTACTTTGAAAGAGAATTAAGAAACAAAATTTTAATATTGAAATTCATGAATTCAGAATTCTTCATACAGTTCATATTTCCCAGTATGACGATGAATCATTTCTTCATGTATTTCCTCGATGTGGTGAATAATGTGATAATAATATATTTTACCATGTCAAATTTTCTATTTAATTGCCCTTAAGCCGATGTCACATCACACAACTTCTAGTCTGAGGGCATGTCAACGTTGTCATGTCGTCACTGGAGCATGTCAATTTACACAGCTAGTATTCACTGGGTTTGTCAAATTACGTGACTATGTGTCATGTTTTCGACACAGTCATGCACTTCAAAAAAGTCATGAGTTATAAAAATAATAAGTTAGAAAAGGATGCAGGGACACTAGAAACAAACTTAACAACAAAAACAAAATATCAAAGCTTAAAGCCTCTCTGGGTCTAGCGATGTGCTTGCCCCTTTGTCTGACAGCCAATAGCATACTGCAAGATGATGGTGTTGGTGCTTCATGAAAGATTTACAGTTATGGCCTGTTCGGCCACAATCTCTGCACCTTTTTTTTCCCATTCTGTCATTACATGATGATCAATACTGATGCTCTGTGTAAGAAAGGACAAAGCCAACAACAACAACAACGTTTATTTATATAGCACATTTTCATACAAAAAAATGTAGCTCAAAGTGCTTACAAAGCCGACTATACCTCCTTAGAAGGTTAGTGCCCTTCAACATCTGCAGATGTTCTACCAGACGTTTGTGGCGAGTGCCCTCTTCTACGCGGTGGTGTGCTGGAGAGGCAGCATAAAGAAGAGGGACGCCTCACTGCCTTGTAGGCATGGAGCTGGACAGTTTGACATCTGTAGCAGAGCAATGGGCGCTGAGCAGGCTCCTGTCAATCATGGAGAATCCACTGCGTCCACTGAACAGGATCATCTCCAGACAGAGGAGCAGCTTCAGCGACAGACTGCTGTCACTGTCCTGCTCCACTGACAGACTGAGGAGATCGGTCCTCCCCCACACTATGTGACCATTAAACGTTAAGTTATTGTGTGTCTGTTATGCCTTCATTGTTATCACTCTTTAATTTAATATTGTTCTTTATCAGTATACTGCTGCTGGAGTATGTGAATTTCCCTTTGGGATTAATAAAGTATCTATCTATCTATCTATCTATCTATCTATCTATCTATCTATCTATCTATCTATCTATCTATCTATCTATCTATCTATCTATCTATCTATCTATCTATCTATCTATCTATCTATCTATCTATCTATCTATCTATCTATCTATCTATCTATCTATCTAAGACACCAGACAGACACGTCTTGCTTCTGGTTTGCGAGGTCCAAAACACTCACACTCCTTATTCTTCATAGATGTATTATATGCATTGTACTTCCAGGTGGGCACCTGCTGATTGCCAGCTCTTGAGCCTGCCCCTATGACTTAAGACAACATCAGCCCTGTTTGATGTCAGGACAAGCCCCAGACTGGTTGGATTGAGTTGCTGAGTACTACATGGCTGACAGTGCGCCATGGCTCCCTCTGACGTCCTCAGATTATATAAAGTCTATGGCTGAAAGTTGCTGGAAAAGTCGTGTAATGTGACGAGGCCTTCAGTTAGTTTCTTGCAAATAATTTTGATGTACCGCCGCCATAAAGAAACTCACACTGTTTCACTCCATCTGAACTAGTGTGGTGCTGAGGTGTCACCCACTGCATGGCTGCACTCGGGTCCTAATCTGGATCCTGAGTTGGTCTGTCGCGTGGTGGGGCGGCAATGCGCCGTATCAGCGCGTACTCCTAACCTCTCCTCCTCTCCTGAAGGCACTGTTGGATATGCAGTAGTATTCAACTTGTCTGAAAATACTGTGGGCGGCACGGTGGCGCAGTGATAGCGCTGCTGCCTTGCAGTTAGGAGGCCCGGGTTCGCTTCCCGGGTCCTCCCTGCGTGGAGTTTGCATGTTCTCCCCGTGTCTGCGTGGGTTTCCTCCCACAGTCTAAACACATGCAGGTTAGGTGGATTGGTGATTCTAAATTGGCCCTAGTGTGTGCTGGGTGTGTTTGTGTGTGTCCTGTGGTAGGTTGGCACCCTGTCCGGGATTGGTTCCTGCCTTGTTGGCTGGGATAGATAGATAGATAGATAGATAGATAGATAGATAGATAGATAGATAGATAGATAGATACTTTATTAATCCCAAGGGAAATTCACATAATCCAGCAGCAGTATACTGATACAAAGAAACAATATTAAATTAAATAGTAATAAAAATGAAAAGAATTAAAATAAAATTAATGTTCGCATTTACTCCCGGGTGGAATTGAAGAGTCGCATAGTGTGGGGGAGGAACGATCTCCTCAGTCTGTCAGTGGAGCAGGACAGTGACAAAAGTCTGTCACTGAAGCTACTCCTCTGCCTGGAGATGACACTGTTAAGTGGATGCAGTGGATTATTCATGATTGACAGGGGTTTACTTAATGCCCGTCGCTCTGCCACAGATGTTAAACTGTCCAACTTTAATCCTACAATAGAGCCTGCCTTCTTAACAAGTTTGTCCAGGTGTGAGGCGTCTTTCATCTTTATGCTGCCACCCCAGCACACCACCGCGTAGAAGAGGGCACTCGCCACAACCTTCTGGTAGAACATCTGCAGCATCTTACTGCAGATGTTGAAGGATGCCAACCTTCTCAGAAAGTATAGTCTGCTCTGACCTTTCTTACATAGAGCATCAGTATTGGCAGTCCAGTCCAATTTGTCATCCAGCTGCACTCCCAGATATTTAAAGGTCTGCACTCTCTGCACACAGTCACCTCTGATGATCACAGGGTCCATGAGGGGCCTGGGCCTCCTAAAATCCACCACCAGCTCCTTGGTCTTTCTGGTGTTTAGGTGTAAGTGGTTTGAGTCGCACCATTTAACAAAGTCCTTGATTAGTTTCCTGTACTCCTCCTCCTGCCCACACCTGATGCAGCCCACAATAGCAGTGTCATCAACGAACTTTTGCACGTGGCAGGACTCCAAGTCATATTGGAAGTCTGATGTATATAGATTGAACAGGACCGGAGAAAGTACAGTCCCCTGCGGCGCCCCTGTATTGCTGAACACAATGTCAGACCTGCAGTTCCCAAGACGCACATATTGAGGTCTGTCTGTAAGATAGTCCACAATCCATGCCACCAGGTGTGAGTCTACTCCAATCTCAGTCAGCTTATCCCTAAGGAGCAGAGGTTGGATGGTGTTGAAGGTGCTAGAGAAGTCCAAAAACATAATTCTTACAGCACCACTGCCTCCGTGACCCTGTGTTTGGATTCAGCGGGTTGGAAAATGGATGGATGGATGAAAATGCTGTCATATTAAATTGAAGTGAATTGCACACTAAAATACAGTATGGTATACTTACAGCATGATAACATTGTTATTCCTAACAGGAATTAGCTGAATTGCTAGATGAGGAAAAGCTCAGTGGTGTTCCAGTCCTCATTTTTGCTAACAAGCAAGACCTACTAACAGCTGCTCCGGCCACTGAAATCGCAGAGGGGCTGAACTTGCACACTATTCGGGACCGCGTGTGGCAGATTCAGTCTTGTTCTGCTCTCAGTGGGGAAGGTGTCCAGGTAAGTGGTGCCAGTTGCATGCTAAATTATGTCACTCTTCATTCACTCACAAAAATTCAAAGACATTAAACCGATTCTTCCAGTTGTTTGTAATGCTCCACAAGTGCAGAGCGACTGATGTGTCTTTCAGTCGTGTTTTTTTTTAGATGGCCACCTTTCACAGCCTGTTTGACTTTCCACTGTTTTGTGTCTCTGACTTTGTTTCTTCACCCTTCTCTCTCTCTTCCACCTTTAATCTCATACTGGCTTTATACCACTGAGTGCACATCAATGTTCACCTGATAAGCGTTTAGGAGTCAAAAGGTTGTATTGTCCAGTGTGTTTTGTCCTGAAATGTATTTATTTTTCTTTACTACAACACATTTTTCTTTCCCAATTTTATCTTTTATGTAGACTTACCTTTTTATCAATTTTTTTTATTGAATATTACGTTTTTATGTATCATAATAGCACCCTGTATCCCTGCATTAAAGTAAACAGATTTTGAAAATATATGAATGAACATACTTGAAGTATATTGTGTTTATCGAACCTCCTTGTTAACTACAAATTGCTTAACGATTGCTACTACAAAGTCTGGGACTATCCTATGATTTACAAAAATAATAAATTAGAAAAGGGTGGCACGGTGGCGCAGTGGTAGCGCTGATGCCTCGCAGTTAGGAGACCCGGGTTCATTTCCCGGGTCCTCCCTGCGTGGAGTTTGCATGTTCTCCCCGTGTCTGCGTGGGTTTCCTCCCACAGTCCAAAGACATGCCAGTTAGGTGGATTGGCGATTCTGAATTGGCCCTAGTGTGTGCTTGGTGTGTGGGTGTGTTTGTGTGTGTCCTGCGGTGGGTTGGCACCCTGCCCAGGATTGGTTCCTGCCTTGTGCCCTGTGTTGGCTGGGATTGGCTCCAGCAGACCCCCGTGACCCTGTATTCGGATTCAGCGGGTTAGAAAATGGATGGATAAATTAGAAAAGGATGCAGGGACACTAGAAACAAACTTAACAACAAAAGCAAAAAATCAAAGTTTAAAGCCTCTCTTGGTATAAATATACAGCAGTTACCTTGTCTCCCTGATGGAGTGGCTGGTCTGCTTTCCTGCTTTGTTTCTCCTCCTTAAATCTTCTTTCTTTCTTCTGGCCTCTCTCTCTACCATCAGATTATCCTACGATGATCTTCCAAGCTCGCCTGGCTTGTCATTGGAAGGGGCTTTCAAGTCCCAGCCAGGAATGACTTCTGGTGAAGGCCCAGGAAACCACTGCTGGTGCCAGGAGTGTGTCAGGGGACTTTTGGGATGATCCTATTAGAACTTCAGCAAGTGGGCCCAAGTCTGCCTGCCAACTCTTCTCCCTTATTCCCTGTTAGAGGGCCAAGCCAACCGTTGGTCGCTACTTCACCACATAAAGAAGCAGGAGGCCGTGTATTTGCCGCCTGTCAACGTGGGGTACTCTTAGCATTCCCCCCACCCCAATGGAGTTGGGCCCAACTAATAATCACCTGCTGGACCCTTAGCATTAAACTGGGGTGTTGCACCTTTGTTGGCGCAGACCTCCGCCAACAGACAGAGGTCTCGTGTCCCTGGTAATGTTATCTTTGCTGATGCAGTTACTGCCCAGGCTTCTTATGGCCCAACCTATGATTTGGAATGGCTCAGTCTTCCAGTTCCAGTGTCTGCTGTGACCTTGCTTACAGTATACATAAACGCTAACAAATACAGTAGCTGCTGACTTATCAAAGAAAAAATTGAATTTAAACAACAAAAATAAAATGTGCAGTTTCCTTTTCTATATAATAATCTGTTCCCTTCCCCTAATATATGGGATAGTGCCAAGAAAAATGCCACCCAGTCACTTGCATAAAGTGGACTTGAAGTAATGTGCATTGCAAAAGCTGGTGTAACTGACCTCACGGGCCAGCAAGATACTTCAATAAAGACTTAACTTAGTCGTGAGTAGTCATTGAAGGCAACTGAAAAACAGTTTCGCCTTGGATGATGGTACATATATGTCTGATAAATATTTATGTCTTTCGACAAGCATAGCTCATTTTTAACGCAAATCTTTGTTTGGTTTTTATGACAGGATGGAATGAACTGGGTGTGCAAAAATATGAATGCAAAAGAGAAATAAGTTTTTACACAACCAAAACTTCTTTGGATACAAGCTATTGAAGAACAAATACACATGTGACATATGGACCAAAGGAAGCAGTACCTTTGCTTGTGTGAATCTTTTCAATGTGTTAACTACACAGCTAAAGTACCTAAAATAGAATTCTTTCAGAGGTATCAGGATCAGAAATCTATTAAATCTACTCTGATGGATTTGTAGAAAAAAAAATTCAATTATACTTAACCTCAAAAATGGATCTCGGCCATCTGCAATACTTCAGTGCGTCTTAGGTCTTTAAAGAGCCTCCCTGGTGACCACTGGAGTCTTAAGATTTGGAAGAGGGTCCTCTTCTTTATATTGGTAGTTAGGACAGACTCAGTGTCGCTTATTGTTTATTACTTTTGGTCAGCCTTGATGTTGTTTTTAAAGCGCTTTATAAATAAATAAATAAATAAATAATAATAATTACACACCGCACACACAATGTTGAGATGTGACGGAGTGGATGATTTTTTGCATCACACGCTGGGGTCCCTGGCATACCCCCCGAGTTTGCACATTCACGCCTTGTTTATGTGGGTTTCCACTTTGGGTTCACATGTTAGATGTCACAGTCTGTGCTGGACAAATGTTCTTATGTTAAATGCTGGCTAAGTTGGGGACAAAACACTAAAACCATAGAGCATTTGAGTCCTCTGATTGCTTCGTTCTGCACTCGCATTTCTCAGTATATCTAATGACGACATTTCCCATGATGCCGTGGTCTTCACAAGAAGAGCCCGATTAAAAACGGCAACAGTAATATTCAAGTTCACCTTAGTAAAGATACTGTAGTGTTGCTAAAAAAAATTACAATGAAAATGTTCTTTTAGCATTTGGGATATTCTGGTCACATATTATTTTCAGATGACTTTATTCATAAGTCTTATACATTTTAAAGATCAAATTATGTGCTTCCTTGAATTTTTTTGGAAACTTCTTTCAATAAATTTGGCCTGAAAACTCAATGGAAATACTAAAAAGACCCAATCCTCGAAACTTTGCAAAATGCTGTAAATGTTGTGCTTCATCTTGAAAACTGCAGCGGAAATGAAAATTGTCCACGCAAAACTATGGCATCTGGCGTCTTGCTTTTCTTTTTTTTAGCAACAGTTCAAAGACGTACAATTCCGTTGAATTACGACCCCGAATTGGCCGAGTTCAGACTGGGTGAGGGTGGCTTGGGGTGGTGGTGTGCCTACGACAAAGTGCTCTTCAGGGTTGGTTCCAGCTTTGTACCCATTGCTGTCGGTCTGGATGCCTCAAAGCCCTTGTGCTGATGGAATGGATTCCTAGTCCGTGTTCATGACTAAGTGTTAGGTGTTTTTTACCTCTTTTTTTGAGATGTATTCTATTCAACAGATAACGGTAAGTATGCGGTATTTGAAACTCTGCTTTGCAGTAGTTGGACAGCTACTTTGAAAAGTAAATTATGTCCAGGGTGGCATGGGGACACAGAGACTGGCACTACTGTCTCACGGCTCTAGTAAATCCTGCGTTGAACTCTCGCACCCGGTCGTTGTCTGAATTAGTCTTTGTTCGGGTACGCCATTGATTGTCCCCGGGTGAGTGTGTTAGTGGGTCTGGTGCCATGTAAAGCACCAACTCTCTCCTCGTGCTCCATACTGCCAGATTAAAGTCTGGCACCTCAAGAACCTGAGGAGAATACAGTGAATTTGATAATTGATAATCTCATGTTAATTATGTACAGTAAGAGTGTAAATTCGTCTTAATTTAAAATCTGGTGCGGTAACGTTTTCAGTTTGAGTGGGACGTGGAAGTAAACAAATACAGTAGATGGTCTATTCATGCACTAGCAGTCAGTAGCAATGAAATCAGGCGCAGAGTATTTACTTTTCTCAGTCAAGCAGCACAGACACATGGCTTTAAATCAGCTAAAAACTCTGTATTGTATACTTTCATAGTATTCACAATCTGTGTTTCATGAATGTATATCTACTTCAACTTCTCTCGGCTGCTCCTGTTAGGTGTTGCCCACAGCGGGTCATCTTCTTCCATATCGTCCTGTCTTCTGCCAATTTCTGCCAGCACCCTGTTGGCTAACTGTACTGGTGGCGGCCGTCGTTAATCTGGGCCTCGACCGATCCAGTTTGGAAATTTGTATCGTTGTCTGCTCTGTATTTTATACACATGTCGTACTGCATATGGCATCAGAAAGAACAGCCAGTCGTGGGAATCTTCCGTTCTTGCCATCATCAACCAACGCACGAGGAAGACTGTTTTTAGAGGGGACGTGAGTGCCGCTCCTCTGTTACCTGCGAATGGACAAACGTACGTCTGTCAAGACAGCTCAGTCAAGCAATGGTGGATTTTATCACAGGACATTTTTCAAGAGGTACTGTACCAACTGGTGACTCGTTGTTTTGTTCACACAAGTGTGTGGTTTGCGTTTCGTTACGTTTATTATGTCGGGATTCATTTTACAAAACCTCCATCTGACAAAAGCGAGTCACTTGTGCACTGCAAGACTGTTAACCTCTCTGTTCATATGAATTCGTGTGTAGGAAGTAAAACACAAGCACACCTTAGATGTATTTCAGTTTCGATTTTATTAGCTTATTCCAACGGTAAGTCACTGTACTATTATGTAAATACTAATTTCACCATTTGATATGGAATAAAGCTTCCCAATGTAAGGCTTTGTGATATTAGTCAGTGTTGATTGCCTTTAAGCCTGATCTTTTCAAATATATTCAAATGTACTCATTCACCATTTCCTTTTTTTCTTAGTCAGTGTCGGTTCTTCACCTTACTGGACTCTTTATTCAAACAAATGTTTTATTGCTGCTGTCTGTTTACATTTTGTGCTTTAACGTCTTTTAAATGCAGGCATTTGTTTGATACTGTGTTTCCTTTGCTTTATGTTTCCAAGGAGGTTCACTTGCATTTTAAGGTTTTGCACTTGAATCGTTTCTATATACCGGTAGCTTTTAAGTGGGCGGCACGGTGGCGCAGTGGGTAGCGCCGCTGCCTTTCTGTTGGGTTCGCTTCCCGGGTCCTCCCTGCGTGGAGTCTGCATGTTCTCCTCGTGTCTGCGTGGGTTTCCTCCCACAGTCCAAAGACGTGCAGGTTAGGTGCATTGGCGATCCTAAATTGTACCAAGTGTGTGTGTGCCCTGCAGTGGACTGGCACCCTGCCCGGGGTTTGTTTCCTGCCTTGTGTTGGCTGGGATTGGCTCCAGCAGACCCCCGTGACCCTGTAATTAGGATATAGCAGGATGGATGGGTAGCTTTTAAGTTGAGAATGCAATGAGATTTTGAAATAGAAATCATTTTTATTATCATGAGCGTCTTTCTACAACTGATTATTTGAAAGTTTTGGTTTATTTTTTTTTTTGGCTACACTGAACTATTTCGACTATTGTGACTACCTGTTGCTTTTTATTTTCACTTTTTTCCCATCCGCTGTCTGACCTTTTTAGCCATTTTAGGGGTATAGGAAGTTGACCCCCAGACTAAGGACCGCTGATCTAAAGCTTTATCCATGGCCATGACTACATGCAGGACTGTGGTAACTTCACCAATCTGGTCTCAAAAGTCAGAATCGCCTGCTAAACTTACAACTCCTCCACCGACCACAGTTACCAAGTGCAGGCCACTTTCTTGGGACCATCGGTTTGATGGTGCGATTCTCCCCAGCTTCTTCGTACTTGGCTAGTGTGAAGTAGCTGCCAGGCTGTTCCTCTGTCCATGGAAAAGTCATCTCGGCTACTGGGAGCATTGGAATCATCACATGGGAAGGTCCTCTCATCAGATTAGGCAGCCCAGCACAGACTCCTCTATAGAAGGTCCAGGAGGGGGTGGGCGGCCAGGTGGCCGAGGCTTTCTGGACTCCACAGGGACTGTGACTGGGTCTGAGTTTCTCTCTGATTTTCACCCTTCTAATTGATTGTGGACCCCCAGAGATATACTTTTGCCAGGGATGTTGCTGACTGGAGTTTTTGTAAAATGTATTTTAAATACACAATATGGCCAAACGTTTGTGGACACCTGACCACCACACCTACTCTATATGTGCTTTGTCGTTGAACTTTGGCCATTTGACAGTGGAGGAGAGGAAAACAAAAACGCCAGTCAGCAACACAGCGAAAGTAAACCTCTGGGGGGCTCCACAGTAACTGTGATCGTGTCTAACCTTGTCTTGGATTGCCATTCTTACAATTGACCGTGGACCCCCAGAGGTTTACTCTTATCAGGGATGTTGCTCACTGGAGTTTTTGTTTTCCTCTCCTCCATTGTTAGCTTGTCATAGTTTAACAATGAATTATGGGATAGTTCTTATTTGTTCCTGTTGACGTTAATCCGTTTCTACTTAGTTGTCTGTGTCTTCTAACAAAGGAGTGTCTTTATGTGTATTTAGTAATCTGTAAGTTTGTATTTGTGTCTCTCTGTGCCTGCGCTCAGTGAGGAATGTTATAGAAAAATAAACTGAATGGTGGATGTGCATTTGAGAAAAATCACAACATACAGTTTCAAATATCTTGAGATACTTGGATTTTCTTAAACTCATGTAGAGATATTTGATAATATGCCTGTTTTAAGATACGGTATCTTAAATGCATGTCAAGAACCCCTCCCTGGTCACTTCTGAGGTGCAATTTCAAATATTTCAAATGCTGTTTGAGATATCTGGATTGTCTGAGATTGTTTGAGATACCTTGTGATGAATTCCTGTGTATTGTTGTTTCTAAAGAACTCTTTAAGACATTTCTTCAAATGAGATCCCTGAGAGGAACCTCAAAGAACCTCAGAATGGCTTCCTGTACAGTTTTTAGATTTTCAGCAGCATTTCTTCTCATTTTTAAGACATTGCATTTCGGGTACAGTACTTGAAAATGGTTTGGATGTAATTTCAAGTCAGCTGGCTGGAAATGTAATCAGGATGTCTAAAAATGAATTTTAAATACACCATACGGCCAAAAGTGTTCGGACACCTGATCATCACATCCATGTGAGCTTGTTGGACTTTTCTATTCCACAAGCATTGCCATTAATATGGAAAATACACATGAAGATGTCTATAAAATGACAGGGTTTTATGTGCCTGGCATCACGTGGGCTGCCCTCAGGTTTGAGTCCCACCTCCTGGGCAGATCGTACCATGTGACCTGGTAAGGAGAGATGTTAAGGGTGCACCAGGCAAGCATGGGGGGTGTCTTAAGGATCGGTGCTGGTCCTGCTGCTCTCCTCTCCTTACACTTCCTCACTAGGCCTTATCGTCCTGTTCCCTCCAGAGGACCTTGCGGTATCCACTGCTGATACTGGAACGTTGATGAAGAAGCGCCATCTCCAGCTCAGTCTGACAAAGACAGACCTTCATCTTGTCATCTTGTCCCAGCGTCAGGACCCTATCTCTGTTCAGCTTGGCTCTTTACTGTTACATCTTGCCTGAAGAAGGGGCCCGAGTTGCCTCGAAAGCTTGCATATTGTAATCTTTTTAGTTAGCCAGTAAAAGGTGTCATTTTGCTTGGCTTTTCTCTACATCCATAATGGCTAACACGGTACAACACCCCAGGCATACTGGTAACACCACTCAAGTCTGTATGCACAACCTTGGGGTGGTGATCGATGACCGGCTGTCCTTCAAGGAGCACATTGCTATGGTCTCTTGTTGTTTTGCAGTTTCAATTTATACAACATCCACAAGATCAGACCACATTTCTAACAGAGTACACAGGCGCCGGTCCTGTCACATCTGGACAACTGCAACTCTCTGCTGGCAGGCGTACCGGCAGGTGTCACCAGGCCTCTGCAGATGAGTCAAAGTAGAGCATCATGCCTGGTGTTCAACATGGCACTCCTCTTTTCAGATCACATTACTTTGGCTTCCTGTAGAAATGTGTATTAAGTACAAATCCTTAATACTTGCTTAAAGGACAGTCAACAGGTCCACCTCAATATATACGAGGACACTTCTGAGGTCCTGTCATCCTTCTGGACCACTCGGTCTGCTGTTGAACAGTTTCTGGTGATAACAAACCTGTGGTATCACATTTAACTTCAGACTCTTTTCATGCGTAGCTCCTGGCTGGAGGAATGAGTTGCCCACCTCCCTTCATACTTCTGAGCCCCTCAATGTGTTTAAGAAGTGTTTTGAAGACTCTCCTGTTTGATGACATTATCTGCTCGATTTTGTAATGTAGGAATTGTATCTACACTAGCTTGTGTTTTGTTTCATGCTCTTCACTTGCGTTGACCAATTCTGTACCCTTGTCCTTCCCAAGCAGTCCCCCAAAACCGCTAACCTCTGCTAAGCAAATACAGGTAAATGTAAATGAATATGACGGCAGCAGCATTGCCAACTCCATCTCTCCAAACTGGACGCTTGGAGCGTCCACTGTGCCTTCACACCCTGAATATGCCAACTGCCCTTCTTCAAATCATAAACTCCCTTTAAACAGACTCCGTGTGCCAGCAGGCATGCCAGCACAAATCTAGATGAGCAAATGCTGGATCTGAAAGGCACTCAGCAGTGGTCCGTGGATGCCATATTAGTGACGCGCCTCCTCCAAGATACCCAGGTAATGGTGGTGGTGGCAGTCAGTGCCAGTGCTCGGTAATTTTGAACCCTAGGCCAAGGTTATTAGAGCACCAACCGACTGTTTGGTAGCGAACCAGTGTCGCTGGGTTTTTACACCCCTTATCTTACGCACCCTACTTGAACGCCTAATTCACCTTAATGGTGGTGGTCAGGTAGCTCATATAGTCTGAAGAAGATGCATGGAGTTGCACTGTGAAGTGTGCAGGACAGGTGTGTGGCACAGATCGGGGTCTCCAGGTAGCACAATGCTTTACAGTTTTGAAGAATGCCTGAGAAGGGCGTAGCTGGCCAGTCTCCCTCGGCCTGCCACAACTTGATGGTGGGCGCCGCAGAGGATTTCTTATTCAAGGCATGTTGTCATCTGGAGTTTGTGTTTCCGGCTGGCCTGATAGGTTCTTCAGTGTCACGTGGACAGAGTGCAGTCATGGACAGTCCAGTAAGATGACTGTCATCTCTGGAATCCAGCTTGTCAAGTACAGAGTGCTGTCCTGGCAGGGATGAGCGTAGAAGCCAGCTCTGGTTTATTATAATTATATTGTCGTTTGTAAATATGCAGCTCCACGTATGATTATTAAATGGCACTAATAACTGATTGACAGGTCATCTGAAGGACAGGCCGTGCTGCGTTTTCCTGTAAATAAATCTGTGCAAGTCGCTATAAACACCTCACCTCCACACTAGAAGGATTCCTGGAGCTCTGGCTGTGTGGTTCTTCACTGCGCACCACCGAAGGACGGCTGTGACATTGGTGTCGCCAAGCTCACGCCATGGCAGGAGTCTGCCCTCCACGTCAGCCCTGGCCCCGCGGCTCTCCCAAACTCTCTTGAGCTGGCGCCCAGCCACGTGTGAGATCGGAGGGCACGTTTAGTGAGGTCCCCCAAACCATAAACAGACTCGCGACTCTTGTCCCCCGTGACTTCTTTTTTTTTTTTTTTTGGCAGACATCAGATAGAATTTGCCCAGGAGGGAGCTGAAGAAATCGGGGCAGACCTCAGCTGCTGGGGCCTTAAAGGAAGAAAGGGGACAACGAGATGGCGAGTTTGTCTGCACGAGCAACGACAAGAAGGATTACGGCTGATGGCTGCGTATCCTTAGGGGGAGTCCGAGGAAAGCCTGCATCAGTCCTCTGCTCTGCAGTGCTTAGCAGAAAAGGAAAGGGACAAATGGAAAACTACAAGCCCCCCAAGAAGAACGGCAGGAGAGAGGGTTTGGGTATAAAGTGCCTTACATAAAACATTAAACAGTATATAATTAGTGCCACGCTTCACACAGGTCATGACACAGAGAAAGCACATATTGAGGGTGTATAGTGCCTTACGTAGGTCAGCTCAGACAACAGGCCCACCATAGGATGTATAGCGCCTTTGTTTAACACGTTAGCAGTGTGTGTGTATAGCACCTTCACATTATATCGTGCCATTCTATTAAATTAACAAATCACAGTATTTGCGGGTGGCACGGTGGCGCAGTGGTAACGCTGCTGCCTCACAGTAAGAAGACCCGGGTACGCTTCCCTATATGGAGTTTGCATGTTCTCTGCGTGGGTTTCCTCCCAAAGACATGCAAATTAGGTGCATTGGCGATCCCTAGTGTGGGTGGGTGTGCCCTGCGGTGGGTTGGCGCCCTGCCCGGGGTTTCTTCCTGCCTTGCGCCCTGCGATTGGCTAAAGGTGACAATGTATTAGGATATAGCGGGTTGGATAATGGCGGACAGTATTTGTATTGCCGCTTTTACAAATTATAGTGAAATTCTTCATTTTAATTAGCAGAAAGCTTAAACATTAAATGCTCGATATTATATTAAATAAGAGTGTAGAGCACCTTGAATGGAGCATTACATCAAACAGGCACACCAGCGGGTGTATAGTGCCTTATAATTAACTGGCGTAGCAGCTTACACAGGACATTATATAGATGGTGTATAGTGCCTTTCCCAGAAGATTCTGTTTGATATCAAAGTAGCCCTTAATTTGTGTGTACAGCACCTTACATTACTTTAAAGAAGCACTCTATAGTGTGTATAGTGCCTCACATATGGCATTCTCTCACATCAACAGGGAGCTGTGGTAATGCTGACATTTTACTTGCATATCTTTATTTGAATTAGTAGAATGCACAAATCAGGTTATTACATAGCAAATTAAATTCAATGTCCTGTATTAAATGATATTAATAAGTGTATAGCACCTTACATAGAACACTGCATCAAGTAAGCAAGCCATAGGATGCACAGCGCCTTCTAATGAACAGGCCTCCACAGGGCGTCACATCACTTAAGCAGACAGCATGGTGGACAGGATATTAAATAAGAGGAGCTCAGGCTGTCAAGCGCCTTGCATGGCTCTTATTGTTTAATACGGAAACTCTAAAGAGCCTTGGCACGTAGCAGAGCTTACGTTTGTGATGACACTCTCCAGATGGTAGACACTTTGTTCACCGTATACCATGTCGTTTGTAATATGCTGGCGTAACGCGCCTTACATGTGATTAGGAGTCCCCGATTGTAGTGCCAGTCACATTGGACACGTGAGGTCTTTCATAGCACAAGCCAACTAATAGGAGGAGACATTACATTAATATAGCGCTTTACATACAGAGTGGGGAACTTCAGCCACCACCAGTATGCGGCATCTACCTGGGTGATGCGATGGCAGCCGTTTTCATGCCAGTACACTCACCACATATTAGGTGGTGAAGGGGTGAGAGGGATAGCCAACTGGAGACAGGGGGTGATTAGGGCAACAGAATGACCAGGCCCTGGAGGGCAATCGGGATACACCCTACTCTTTACAAAGGATGTCCAGGAATCCTTAATGACCACAGAGAGTCGACCCCTGAAGATCTGAAGGACGGCGCCATTTTCACAGCCACACACAGATCACAGGGTAAGCGGCCCCTGCTGGCATCGCCAACACCTCTTCCAGTGATAACCCAAGCTTGGCCGGGCTGATCATGTTTAGTTTCAGGTGGAGTGGCTGCTGGCAACAGTAATTGATTCTGAGGGTCGTAATCCGTTTATATAGCGCCTTACATGTCGCATGCCTTTTGAAATGACAACAAGCAGGCTTTGCGGTGCCAGTAACTGTAGCGTTTCCTCTGTGGCTGACTGTTAGACTTGTCAACATGCGTTAAGACCGAGTCTGTGCTGTGAGCACCTATTACACGTTCTGTTTAATCAGCTCAATACACAGCACATGCCGTCCAGGAAGATGGAGAGTGGCATCTGTGAAGTGGAGGAGCAGGGCTTCAAGCAGTTTATTATAATGCAGGTCTTAAGAAGCCCAGCAGAGAGACCCCCGGCTACACTTGTGACCATGTCAGTAGGACTGGGGGTGTTATCCCCTTCAAGTGGTGTGTTTAACCGGCCTGACAAGTGCCAACTCGGTCTGCTATGGATGGCTCCTTGCTACTCACTGGAGTGGGCAGCTGGCCTGGGTGAGACCTTACTGACCTTAAGCAGGTCAGCAGGACACTGCAGCCATTAGAGGACACGCTAGAGGCAACACCTCAGGGGATTCAGACCCCTGGTCCTGACCCTCCTAAGCTATGTCTAGAATGTACTGTGCCTGGATATAGACACTAGCCAGGGCTAAAACTCTCAGTATCCGGGGAATGAAAGGCAGGAGGAGGTCAGGCCAGATAAAGAAAAGGAGCGTGAAGAGTTGACCATTGAGTGGCCAAGTGGGCCAGCAAACCCACCTGAGAGACCAGGAGCAGTGCCTGTGTCTATCAAGTCTGTCAGAATGAAACCTAGGGATTGCACTGCAAGTCCAGCTAAGAGAAGAATTTGTGCTACCTCAGAGGAGGACATGAGAAATATTTATGGAGCGTCCTGCACCCACTGGCAGCCAGGAGTAGAAGATCATGTTTGACAACGAATGAGCTCACGGTTTTGTGGTACTTGTGAAGGTGTGTTGTGATTCCATGTAAATCATGATGATGTTTCCTAGTTTTATGATGCTAACGCGGAGGCTTTATCACAATAATAATAATAAAAAAGGAGAGGAAAGGGGAAAACATAATAAGGTAGGGTAAGCGGCACGTAACTGTTGCCACTTTGCAACAACAGAGACGCGCGCACACACACTGAATACTAACAATGAAGGCTCCACAGCCTTACTTTCAGAAGAATCCCTTTCCCCCTGTTACAGCCATTGGAAACACTTCGTAAAGTAACGGATAAACTGAGTCTGGCCACGACTCTCCTTGCGCTGTTTCCGATCTCGATCTCTCGATTGCCTTGCAGAGATGTACGCTGTGCCCCTCTTCGTGATCCAACCCCCCGTTATCTTTTGCGAGACTCTGTTTATCCAGTACCCCTGGAGTGTCCGACTATCTTCTTGAACCTTCTCGGGCTTGTAAAATAACACGAATCTTCCAGGGGTTCATGGAGTGCTGCTCTCAGGGCAATCGCCTATCTAGCTCCGCTTACCTTCTTGATAACACGCTGGCTCCTCCAGGACACTGCGCATCAGTGCGCACATGCGTATTGACAATGTGATACCGCTTGTGATTGACGTGTTGCTCCCCAATCATCTTTACGTGCGGCCCGATTTGCATGAATGCCGCGGGCGTTAACATTACGTCACGTGAAGAGGCGGGGATATCAATAATGTGCGTGTTGCCACCCAGTCGTAAGGGCGTTCAAAGTTTGGGGCCAAATACGAAAAATACTTGCTTGTGACATACCGGAGTCATCGCGATTGCAAAAGCTGGATTTTACATGTAACGTTACCAACACTTTCATTTTGGCTGACATCGCATGGCCTCTCCGAGTCGATGGACTGATCATAAACTGTAATTTAGATTTATTCTGAATGTCATTCCATCTCTGTCCAATGCTATCTTTTTATGAGTTCCTTTCCGTGCCGATTTGGCTCTGAATGCCATCTTCTGGCAGCTCCTTGCGAGTTAGCACAGCTCACGGTATTTTTCTGGCGGAATGAGTCATTTCTTGAATTAGGAAATTTGCTAAAACTACTCCTAAGAGCAGAGTCACATCTGCGCCAAACTCTGAGATTTTTGGGGCAGTTTTTCTACTCTGAGACATTTGATAAATACGGGCACAGAACTGTAGGGGCAGCACTGGCACAAAGTGGCTGTACATTGGTGGGCTTTCCCTTTGTATTTTATTTCTCTTTCCTTTCCTCCAACACGGTGAAGCCTTCTACTATTATTCCTTTGTAACACATTGGCTTTCATTGCATTTATTTGGATTATAGGCCAGTTCAACAGCATTTCTGAATTATTACGCCTACTTCTTTTGAAAGTCTTAAATAAACACTTCATGTTGTACGGTGGCTCGCACCTCCACTATGTAATCCACAGACACCACTTTACGATTTGATCAACAATTCTTTATAGTGCCTATAGTGGGCAGCACGCTGCTGCCTCGCAGTTAGGAGACCCTGGATCTTTCTCATGTTGGTCTTGGTGGTCCTCCACATCTCTGCTCTGACTTGACGTATCTCAATGGAGCTGCTGATGTCTTTGGCGCTCCAGATGATTCTGAGCTGGATGCCTTTTTGACCTCAGCTTTGATGCTCATATCTACTACACCTTGCTTGCCCCCCACACTGCCCAGGTACGTGTAGGCTCCTGTCTCCTCCAGGGGCTCTCCCTCCACTCTGATTGGCTCTTCTTGGTCTGTGGTCACCTTCAGAACCTTCACCCTTCCATTGTGGATGCTAAGTAGGCTGGCCGACGTCTCTTGCATCTCTTGGTGACCATGAGACGGGAGCTCCAGTTATCGAGTTGGGGCCACAGTGCCCACTGGATCTCATCTTACTTGCCTTTGATTGCTGTCCTCATGGTCCCGCCGATGCCTTTCATTTGCGGTGACTTCAAAACGTTTTCACATGTAGCCAGGTTCCCAGAGAGGAGTGCCCAAAGGGAGAATGCCCATCAAACTCCAGACTAGCTCTAATGCCATACACCACTGGGACTCTGCCAATGTGGCATCAAATGGCCAGCAGGGCCGAGCTGCACATCTGTAAGGCCTGAGGAGGTTAGCTGTGTCTGGTCAAGGGCCAGAGTGTCTGAGACGCCATTCTACTGCGGGCTGTAGGGGCAAAGACTCGCTACCCACAGCGGAAACTTGATTCCAACTTAGAGTGTACGTTGGCACACAGTAATTTAATCTTCAAGCGCCCACTCAGCCAAGCAGCTGAAACGTCTCAGCCTGGAAAAGTGGTGGTCCCCTCACGGGTGGCTTCCTCGGGGAGTACAGGGTTACAGCTGGCAGGCTGGCAGACAAATGGACGGATGGGGCAGAGAGGGGAGGGTCCCTGCAGCAGGCGTTTTACAGCTGGATTTTACGGGCATCTGTCGGACAGCTGTTTCGCAGCTGTTACTCGCATTCCTTGCACTGCAGATCCTCCTCCGTGTCGGCAGGCTTTAGTGGTAGGAAGCACTTGCTTAAATGGGGGCCTGCTGGCCGGGGTCCACCCAAGTGAGCCAACCCGTGGGAATACGTGGCCAGCTTTCTCATTTTGGTTTCGAGTTTAAAGCCAGTGCCCCAGGTGGAGCCTGCAGCTGCCTCTGACAGTTGGCGTGTTAAAGCGGAGGAACAGATGGGAGTTGGAGGGGGGGCATCATCAGAAGGGAGTGAGCAGTCTGGCCATGTTCGGACCCCACCGTTGGCATCTCCTGTTACCTGAGTCATTGAGACAGACCCTGTCCTCCTCCATGCCAGCTTCATGGTGCTTCACACTCTGAGAAACTGTTGAGGACCTGACGTGGGGCTGATACCATAGAGGGCACAGGTGGGCCAAGTGGGTCCATATTTGTTCTTTCTGAATGAATGACACCAATTAAAATGCCTCATGGGCCTTGTTGTTTATAATTAAGGTTGGCGTGGCTTGAAACTTACTCTGTGGCTTTGACAAATGCCCTGGTTTTTGGGGTGACAATGATGGTGACAACTTATGGGGTCTCTAAGATGACGTTAATCGTCATCAGTTAAGAGCAAGTTTGGTCAAGAGGTCAAACATGTGGGCTATGATATCCATGTTTGAGCTTAAGGTACTATGACTAAATAAGTGAGGACGACAAACCAGCTCTGATTGTGAGCGGGCACGTTAATGAAGTGTGAGGATTTGGTACAGGAGAGGACACGTGAAGGAAACTGGGAAAAGCATCGGGCCGTGTATACAGTCATGCCCATCCACCATGCCTTGTGTGTCGCTCCGCATCAGGGGCATCTCAGATCACAGACAGCCACAATAGCTGAAAAACTCGGCCTGGTGATTTCCATATTTAGAGGGTCTGGCAGTGTGCGCCATCTTCTTCCAGGGCTCATGTTAGTCATATTAAATGATATTTCATCATAGAGCTCCGTATCTTAAGCGGCTCACGTAGTCATAAATGGCGGAGCATTCAGCGAGAGCCGCGGCCACAATGGCATTTGCACCTTGCATCACAATGACCCACCGCTAACTGCACTCCAACAGTCAGAAACTGCTGGGAATTATCAAGGTTAAACCCAGCAAGGCCATCAAGAATGAGGACAGAAGGACAAATGTTACCTTGTAAGCCATCCTTATACTGCCAGTGACAATCATCAGACAAAAATGGAGGAATTCATTCAAGAGCCACCCTGAGTTACCAACAGACTGGAAATCGCTGGAACTAAACGGACAAATCCTTCTTCTGTAAGGTCCAAGATAACATCGGAAACCTGAGACGCTTGTCTGTCACCGCGTTCATATACAACACGTGCTGCACTTGTTGACCAGAGTCTCAGGAAAGGCACAGGAATGACGAGGCAGGAGGATAAATGCATTAAAATTGTATACAGTGCCTTTAATATTTAGCACATGTAGGATGACACGCAGCATCTATCTATCTATCTATCTATCTATCTATCTTATAGTGACTCTATCTATCTATCTATCTATCTATTATATAGTGTTCTTCATATCTATCTATCTATCTATCTATCTATTATATAGTGCCTCTATCTATCTATCTATCTATCTATTATATAGTGCCTCTATCTATCTATCTATCTATTTATCTATCTATCTATCTATCTATCTATCTATCTATCTATCCATAGTGCCTTTATCTATCTATTATATAGAGTCTTCCAAGTCAAGTCAAGTAGAGCTTTATTGTCATCCTAACAGTATACTTACAGTACACAGTAGGACGAAATATCGTCCTCCAGAGTCAAAAGGTGCAATACACAAGAGATATATATATATGATAAAAAGAATATACAGTGTTATGTAGTGTTATGTAATCCAGAGAGTGTATGGAGTAAAAAGTCCAGTGTGGAGGAGGGCAGCATGGTGTTCAGGAGCCGGACTGCTTGAGGAAAGAAACTATTGCACAATCTCGCAGACCTGCTCCTGATGCTGCAGAGTCGTCTTCCAGATGGAATAGGAGTAAACAGTTGGTGGGAGGGGTGGTGGGGATCAGCCATGATGCTAGAGGCTTTATGAAGGCAGCGTGAGGTGTAGATCTCCTGCAGACTGGGTAGTGAACTGCCAATAATGCGCGCAGCGGTCCGCACAATCCTCTGAAGGGCTTTGCGGTCGGAGGCATGGCAGTTTCCATACCAGACTGTGATGCAGCTGGTCAGGACGCTCTCTATGGTGCCTCTATAGAAGGTGGTAAGTATGGGTTTGGGGAGGTGCTCCTTCTTCAGTCGTCGCTGCTGGGCTCTTTTTGTAAGATAGGTGGTGTTCTTGGTCCAGGACAGGTCCTTTGTGATGTGAACACCGAGGAACTTGGTGCTCTTTACTCTCTCTACTGTGACGCCATCAATGCTGAGTGGGAGATGGGCAGCCTTGGTCTTCCTGAAGTCAACGATCAACTCTTTTAGTCTTTTCAACACTAAGAGACAGATTATTGTCTTTGCACCAAAGTGCCAACCGTTCCACCTCTTCTCTGTACGCCGCATCATCGTCGTTCTCGATGAGTCCCAGTACTTTAGTATCATTGGCGAACTTGATAATGTGGTTTGTGTCAGAGTTGGAAGTGCAATCATGGGTCAGCAGCGTGAAGAGTAGCGGGCTCAGCACACAAACCTGGGGGGCACCTGTGCTCAGTTTTATGGTGTTAGATTTGATATTCCCAATCTGTACTGTTTCCTATCTATCTATCTATCATATAGTGCCTTTATTCATCTATCTTTCTACAGTGTCTATTATATAGTGCCTTTCTATCTGTCTATCTATCTATCATTAGACCCACAGATCTGTTCATATTTACCACAGACAGTTTCGAGAATGCTCCTCATCTTAGACTCTGCTGAATTTCACCGGGGACAGCCATGCCAGTTTAAGTCGTATCAGAGGAAGCCAACAGAGTCTACCTGCCTAGGCGCCTCACAGGCCACCACTGGAATTTGCCCATTTTTTGCCCCTGAGAGACGGTCATGGGAATTTGTCAGCGCTCCACAATCACAGTCAGAGGAATCTCCCCCACTGAGCTCCATCAGATTGTCAGAGAAGCTAACGTTGGAAGGAGCGCGGCACATCATCGGCTTGTCACAGATGCACTCGCACGTCTGCCTAAGCTTGTCAGTGACAGCCGCAGGAATCTGCTTCTCTGAGTTTGTCACAAACGGCTGCAGGAATCTGTCTGTCTGTCTGTCTCTCTGGCCTGCCCAATGAAGCTTCTCAGTGACAACCACAGAGAACCCGAGGGTCTGTGCTCAGCAGAGTCCTTCAGCACAATCTGCCATCCAGGGGTGCAGGGGCACACGCGCCCATGTAAGATCATCAGGGACTCATGCGAATCTCAGACAGGACCGCAGGAGTCTCATCATCAGAATGTCTGCCTAACTCGCCAGTCTGGCCGCTGACGTCCATCGGACACGGGCGTGGGATCAACTCGGTTAGGAAACTCTGCCCATCTGAGTGGCTCTGAAGTTGTCGTTTCTTTTCTGTCTGTTTTGTTGTTTTCTTTGATCTCTTTTCTGTTTTCTAATTGTACGTGTTGGACTTTTTTTTCTTTTTCTTCCATTTGGGGTTTTAAATGTGGCTGAAATTAATTTCATGAGTCAAGGTTACTTTAGACTTGCATTTTGAGTGGTTGAATTTTTTTGGGCAGCACAAGGGTAGCAATAGGCAGACTGGGCTTTATGCCCCGGGTGCTCCCTGTGCGGAGTCTGCATGTCCTCTCCATGGCAGCTCCTGGTATGTCTGACTGTCCAGAGACGTGCAGATTAGGTGGATCGGTGCTGCTAAGATTGGCCACGGATGTATGTGTGTTCACCCTGCGAGGGGCTGCGCCTTGCCCCCAATGCTTGCTGGGACAGGCTCCATGCTTTTCGTGTGTGACGTCACTACCACAACGGCACTTCCCAGTCATCTGATTTGTGCGAATGTGCTGAATAATCTGCTGTAGTCGGCTCTCCTCTTTAGTGGTCTTTGTTTCTGACCATTGCATTAAATGAAATTTTGAATACAAATCAGCTTAGTGTTTTGGCTAAGACAACTTCTAGCTTTGATATTCTGGTAGCCAACTTATTTTGACTTCATCACGTTTCTGTTTTCTTGCTTTTTGTGCTGTACTGTACTTTATCTAGTCTATTTCTGTGTATCCATTTTGTTTTTTCTTCATATGTTCATGCTGTTCTTTATATATTGAGCCAAAGGGGGTAGGGCCCCTAATACTGCAGCTGTGACTCCCCTTGGCTTATATACAGCCGTGGACAGATGTGTTGGCTCACTGAAGAAGTGCCGTATGCCAAGCAGTTGTAGTTGTAGTTGTTCCATGTAGTCATGCATGCCTGTGACATGTCATTGAGTAAAGCAAAGCCAAGTGTTAAAGGAGATCAAGTGTTGCTTATTCTACAAAGATATTCTAAAATGACCTGCAGACATTTGTTGGTATCCTTAGAAAAGATCATAAATAACTGGAGTGGAGTGATTGTTCAAACTAGTTGTTTTCTTACATTAGTATCACACACGTCCCCAATCGTGTAATTGTCACTCAGCCTTTTTAAATGGAGACACTCTGCTGTGTGCCCCACGGAACAAGGAGCAGAGAAAGCTAAGGAGAGACTTGACTGAGGAGATTAGAAAGAAAATTATAGACAAGCATGTTAAAGGCAAAGGCTAGAAGACCACCTTCTAGCAGCTTGATGGTCCTGTGACAACACTTGCAAATATTATTAAGAAGTTTAGGGTCCAAGGGACTGTAGCCAGCCTTCCTGGACGCAGCCGCTAGGGGAAAATCAACCCCAGAATGAGCAGAGGGATTGTGAGAGTGGAAGACAGAAAGCAAAGGACAACGTCCAAAGAGATAGCAGCTGAACTCCAAGGTCAAAGTCCATCAGTGTCTGATCACACCATCTGTTTTGAGTGACAGTGGGCTCAATGGAAGAAGACCCACAAGGACTCCACTGTTGGATGAAAAACAGTAACATCCCGGACTGTAATTTGCTAAAATGCACATTGACAAGCCACAATGTTTCTGGGAGGATGTCCTTTGTACAGATGAGACAAACCTGGAGCTTTTTTGGGCAAATCCCATCAGCTCTATGTTCACAGATGAAAAAATGAAGGAGGCTTCGTTAGGTTTTGGGGCTGCTTTTCTGCCTCTGGTAGCTGGTGCCTTGAGTCTGTGTAGGGAACAATGAAATCTCAAGACGATATATCAAGACATTCTGGAACGAAACATACAGTCCAGGGCCAGAAAGCTGTCTCTGTCACAGGATAATGAGCCAAAACACACAGCGATAAACACCCAAGAATGGCTAAGAACAAAATATCAGAACTGAAACAGTCTGGAGAAGACCCCTTCAAACCTGACACAGCTTAGAGCAGTTTGACATGAAGAGTGGGCCAAACTACCAGTTGACAGGTGCAGAAGTCGCTGGTTTGCAGTTATGACCTCTATAAAGTATCTATCTATCTAAAGGTTGTGCGACAAAATATTTGGTTAAGGGTCTCATCATTTGTGTCCGTGCTGTTTTCATTTGTTATTATATGAAATATTCTGTGAAATAAACAGTGATGAGTGCTGATGAGTGCCATGTACTCCTGTCAGTTTCACGTTATGTCAGAGACAGTTGTGTGTTCTCCTCCTCGCTTTTCGTGGAGGGGACCAACAGATTTGTCTGCGTCTGTAAAGCCTGGGAGTCCTCAGTCTTGTGCTGAGACTTTGGCTCCTGCTTGTGTTCTGTGGCTCCCACTATTTTAGGGTTCTTTCGTTTTTTTTGGGATTCTTTTACTATTCTTGTAACTAACAAGGAGTTCCTCTCCTGGCTAATATTTAAAGTGCTTCTTTCTATCTTCTTTGTTCTTTCTTCCATTATCATTCATCATTTTCCATTGTCTGTGGTGGGCTGGCGCCCTGCCCGGGGTTTGTTTCCTGCCTTGTGCCCTGTATTGGCTGGGGTTGGCTCCAGCAGACCCCCGTGACCCTGTAGTTAGGATATAGTGGGTTGGATAATGGATGGATGGATGGATTTTCCATTGTTTTTTTAGAATATTATTCTGTTCATTTATTATTTGTTTCATGAAGTGCTGTTATTTTTGTTGAGCTGTTTAATTTCTATGCGTGTTATTCTGTTCTCTGATGTTCCTTGAATTTTGTGGGTGAATCCCAAGAGGTGGGACCACCCATCCATCATTGCTAAGGGACCACCCTCAAACCTACAAAGGCTGCTGGGAATTGAAATCCTGTGCAATTAGTTTTGAATGTACTCTGGTGGATGCTGGTGGTCCTCTTGAATACTTTTGATTTTCTTTGATTTTTGCTCTGGTTCTCCACATTTTTGTGCTGTACTGTATCTTAGATTCTTCTTGAGTATTTCAGTTTGGATCTTGTCTGCCATGATTGCTTTTATTATTCAAGTTATTTTTGTGTTCCTTTGTTCTTTTTGCTGTACATTCCTATTTCTCTGTTTTTGTAAAGATTTTGTGGTTTTACTCTTCACTTTTGAGAAGCTGGTGAATGAAGACAACGAGAGGGAGAAGAGGTTTTGATGATGTGGGGATAGTGAATCAGAAAGTGCAACGGATTAGCAAGGAGGAAGTAAGGACAGCTATGAAGAGGATGAAAAATGGAAAAGCTGTTGGTCCAGATGACATACCTATGGAAGCATAGAGGTGTTTAGGAGAGACGGCAGTGGAGTTTTTAATCAGATCGTTTAATGGAATCTTGGAAAGTGAGAGGATACTTGAGGAGTGGAGAAGAAGTGTACTGGTGCCGATAGTTAAGAATAAGGGGGATGTGCAGGACTGCAGTAACTACAGGGGAATAAAATTGATGAGCCACAGCATGAAGTTCTGGGAAAGAGTAGTGGAAGCTAGGTTAAGAAATGAGGTGATGATTAGTGAGCAGCAGTATGGTTTCATGCCAAGAAAGAGCAACACAGATGCAATGTTTACCATGAGGATGTTGATGGAGAAGTTTAGAGAAGATCAGAAGGAGTTGCATTGCATCTTTGTGGACCTGGAGAAAGCATATGACAGGGTGGTATTGTATGAGGAAGTTGGGAGTGGCAGAGAAGTACGTAAGAGTTGTATAGGATATGTATGAGGGAAGTGTGACAATGGTGAGGTCTGCAGTAGGAGTGACAGATGCATTCAAGGTGGAGGTGGGATTACATCAGGGATCGGCTCTGAGCCCTTTCTTTTTGCAATGGTGATGAACAGGTTGACAGACGAGATTAGACAGGAGTCCCCGTGGACTATGATGTTTGCTGATGACACTGTGATCTGTAGCAATAGTAGGGAGCAGGTTGAGGAGACCCTGGAGAGGTGGAGATATGCTCTAGAGAGGAGAGGAATGAAGATCAGTAGGAACAAGACAGAATACATGTGTGTAAATGAGAGGGAGGTCAGTGGAATGGTGAGGATGCAAGGAGTACAGTTGGTGAAGGTGGATGAGTTTAAATACTTGGGATCAACAGTACAGAGTAATGGGGATTGTGGAAGAGAGGTGAAAAAGAGAGTGCAGGCAGGGTGGAATGGGTGGAGAAGAGTGTCAGGAGTAATTTGTGACAGACGGTTATCAGCAAGAGTGAAAGGGAAGATCTACAGGACGGCAGTGAGACCAGCTATGTTATATGGGTTGGAGACCAGAAAGCAGGAGACAGAGCTGGAGGTAGCAGAGTTAAAGATGCTAAGATTTGCATTGGGTGTGACAAGGATGGACAGGATTAGAAATAAGTACATTAGAGGTCAGCTCAAGTTGGGCGTTGGGAGACAAAGTCAGAGAGGTGAGATTGCTTGGTTTGGACATGTGCAGAGGAGAGATGCTGGGTATATTGGGAGAAGGATGCTAAGGATAGAGCTGCCAGGGAAGATGAAAAGAGGAAGGCCTAAGAGAAGGTTTATGGATGTGGTGAGAGAGGACATGCAGGTGATGGGTGTAACAGAACAAGATGCAGAGGACAGGAAGATATGGAAGAAGATCATCCGATGTGACAACCCCTAATGGGAGCAGCCGAAAGAAGAAGACAGAAAGACTTTAGACAGGCCAGGGGTCCCTGCAGAGTGTTTTTGGACTTTACAGAATGTATATTTGAACTTTGACAGTGAAGTGAATTTTGCTGAAATGTAGGGCAAAGCCAGCCAATCAAGTGGAAGCAAGGCTGACTATTGTGGGCAGGCTTCTTGGATTCAGGCCTGCTTCCTTGGGTGTTTATGAAGGCCTCACTCTGCATTAGCAATGTGTGAGATTAAATCATAACAGCTACACTCTCAGTTTATGATTTCTGTCTGTTGAATTGGATCATCTAGTATATGCTGTTTGTTTGGCTCCATAATGTTGTATCTTGCAGTCCTTTGACCATTTCTGATATCACTTCTTGCTTTTTTTAACACCTGAATGCACTTTTCTAAATTATTTTAAAAAACTTTTATTCTTTGGGCCTGGGGTTTTACAATTCCCTACTCCCCTTTTGGAATTAATAGGCTTAGCCAGATCTTCTTTGTGTTTGTGGCCTGTTTTTGTTTCACGGACTTGGACATCATAACAAGGAGTGGTCAGATGGCATTTCTGTGTTCCCCATAATCTAATTAGGAAAAAAGAAAAATACTAGTAGGTGATTCACGGTTAGCGGTCAGATGACCGAGTTTAAATCCGGGCCTGGTCAATACCACATACCAAAAATCTGTGTGACTATTGTGGGTCAATGTGCCCTGCTGGCTGGGGTCTACTCCAGAGCTGCTTTTCACCCGACATCCAGAGATTATCACTAAAATCCCTCAAGGCTCCTTTTCTCTCATGTCCTTATATGGAGATGACCATTGTGACGTTTTGGAGCTTGTATGGATTTGGAAACGTAGCGAGGCGCACCACACGTGAGCCTCCGACAGTGGCAGGTGGCACTGCTGTTCTCCGATTCAGAGGCTCGGGTTTGAACCCAGGCAGGCGCTCCATGTCACATATCACATAAAAGATGGATGCGGTTTCTCAGCGGGGTACACACTAGCTTGCTACATCTTTGGGGAGTCTGAATGGGTGTCAAGGAGAGATGGTCTCCAAATGGATGACCTTTTATAGTAGGATGATGATAATAATAACAACATATTTTAGATATACAGTGCAATGGCAAGCATGAGATCTTCTTGGCCAACCACTGGCTTGTATTCTATCATAAACTTTTTTTTAATATTTGTTCGCCATGAAAACATGAGATTAAACATTTATCTCAGTGATCACTACAAGACATAAAAAGGTTTAAATGAAAATCCCTTTAAGGCTCTAACGTGTCTGGAGAGGTTAAGAAATGCCAGTCTAGATCATTTTTACAGTCTGAGTCAGTCGTCTCCCCAGCAATGGAGGCCCTGACATTAAAGAAGCCCATCATAACCGGAAAACAGCTTGAAGAGCGTGGGGGCAGCCAAGCCTGCTTCTTCTTGTCTCGTATGTGGAAAAAAACAGAAAGAATGAATGAAACACCCAAGTGGGAGGATCAAAGGGAAAACAGGAAGCCATTGGGAGTGTCTGTCAACAGGCAGGGAGTGGAGGGAGATGGCAGAGGCACGAGGCGCCGTTAGTGGTCGAACTGGGGGGCTGAGGGTCCCGAAAGGATACGAGGAGATGGCCCACTCGAGGAGGGGGCGCCTGGGACATGACAAGTGGGCACACTTGAAAGGGATGTTTTTGTGAGTACAGCAGAATAAAAATAGAAAGAAATACAAGATGCGGGAGATTGTTGACTTATTCCAATTTTTGTTCCTCCTTTTCCTTGAGGAGCAGTTACACGTCTTGCTGCAGCAAAAGGAACTTACGGAAAGGCGGCAGACATTCTTAAAGCTGCCGCTGCCTTCCAGAAGGTGCCAAGCAAAGCCGCTGTGCAGACAGCAGTGGAGCTCCATGAATATTCAATGCGTCGCTGCGGCCTGCGTATTCAAGAAGCTCAGCATTTTTTTTTTCCAAACTTGCTAACGCAATGTAGTTGTTTCTTCTACAGTATTGTATTTCTATTTATTACCAAGGTTATTATTGTTACCCTGTTTAGTTCTCCTTTTCACAATTTTATATTTTTGCTTTTTGGTTGAATTATTATGCTGTATCAGTGTGTGAGAAAGTATTTTTGAGCTCTGCCAGGGGAAAGACTGAGAAGGTTCTTTGTCTGCATGGGGGCGGGGGGCACTACATGACGCGACGCGAGCCCCTGAGACTTAATTAAACATTTCATTAGCTATCATGTATAGCAGCACATGTTAGAGTCTCGAGCGGAGGTGCACAGCTCAGATACCTGGCCAAAAAACGCTGGGGTCCCATTTGAACACAACCAAAGGATGTCAACTAAAAGGGAGTGAGGCTCCCAGTTAAGACGCTTAAAGTTACAAAACATAGCCTGGCCACCCATGCCCACCCTGCAACGTTTGAATTTCAGCCCTCCATGACCTTCCACCTTCCAGACGTCTACATGGCATTGGAGTCCTGGTTACGACCCACCACGGGTCCAAAATCAAACCAGCTATCCACAAAACTCTTGGTCACCTCTGCGATGGCCGGTCTGTCAGGGTGTCACCCATTCTCTATATTCAGAACAAGATGGCGGACTCATCCCCTAATCAAGCTCTTGGTTTCTGGCTTCTATCTCACTTTTACTCTTTGTGCCGTTTCTGCTGCCTACGTGTAGTGCCCTGCGTTGACTCAATTTGCTTTTGTTATCATTTACCTATGAATACTGTTAAAAAATGCTGTTTACCACCAAGGCTACCCTGCATTCATTTTGCGAGCAGGAAGGTGGATCCTACCCTGGCAGCATCATACTCGAGGCAGGAAGAAGAGTGGCAGTCCATCAGAGAACACGCTTAACCACTCCAGCCGTCAGATGAGGTCAGGGTGCATGAACTGGTACAGCAACACACGACAAAACGGCTCGGGATCCTAGTTGGCAACTCCCCAGGCAGACATGCGTCCAGCCCATCCGCCGTAAATGACCATCTGTCTGCCACAGCCAGGTGTTACGTGGGCATCTCCTTGGGCTGGTCCAGGCACTCAGGTCCTCAACAATGAGGATGTGGTGAGCTGGATCGCCGATGGGGAATAGCGTCACACGGCCGTAGTGGCGTAGCTGACGTTCCCTCACAATGCTGGTAAGGTGCCTCATTCGGGACTCCATGAGCAACCACTCTTGGACACAAAGTCAAAGCAGGACTGTCCGAAAAGACACAGTACCAAAAGAGTCAAGTCTTCATCTCAGGTCGCTGGATAGCGTCCATGTCTCTCCAACCATACAGCTAAACAGGACTCTAAAGACCTTTGTCCTTTAACTAAACTCTCCCTATCTGTCTACTGACTTCATAAGAAGAGTCACCAGAGACATGGAAGTCACTGCCAAGGTATGTAAACCTCTCGATAAGATCGACACTCTCTCCACAAACAGACACACTTGCTGACAGTTGTGCCCAAGAGGTCATTAAAGGCCTGGATCTTGGTTTTTATCAGGACACTCGCAAGCCCAGACACTCAGACTCCTCGCTCAGTGCCTCCATGAAGATCACAGCATCGTCATCAAAGTCCAGATCCGTGAATCTTTCTTCACCATCAGATAACCCCCAGTTGCTGGACCCCATGACCCTCGACACCACAGAGTAGGAACAAACACACACCCTAGACCTCCACCTTGATTTTTAGGATTACCCTAAGAACAGGCTGAGCAAATGTGTGATGTCACCCAGTTCAGGAATCATTCATTACGTCACCAGGCCTCCAACTTCAACAACAACATAAGGTCACCATTTTAGGAGGGCTCTCTAGGGCTGCTGCCTCATGGATTTGGGGTCCTGTCTTTAAATTCCATCCCCAGGCTGTGTGTCCCTATAGATGTGCAGGTCAAGCTCACTGGCGACTCCAAAATGGCGTCTGGGTTGCCTTTTCCATTATTGTTTCCTGTGGCCGCCTGTGATGTGGACACTCCCAATCTTCTAGGGACAAAGCATCACACCAGTAATGAACTACTTCACCACATTTATGTCGACAGGCTGCCCACTCTTTTCGCATTGGAAGATTCACAGATTTATTTTGTCCAGCATCCTGCCAGCCGGGATTTTTATTTTTCTGTCCTCCCTGTCCATCCTACCATAGCAGCAGACTTGTCGTTATAATATTTAAAGACACTGCCATTTATATTACTTGTTTAGCTGCATTACGTAAGTTTTCATTCTTTTTTTTGTTTTTTTTTTTTAATTACACAGACAGGATGGTGTCTGTCAAACTCTGAGCTTGTGGGTTCAAATCCTGCTACTGACACTGTGGGACCCTGATCAAGTCGCTTCAACTGCCTGGAAAAGTAAAAGAGTAAAAAAGTAAAATGGAACCCTTAGGACATGTAAGTCACTTTGAAAACAGGCAAATATTACTGTTATATTTTATTGACTTATTAATCTTTCGTAAAGCACGTTGAGCTATGTATTTTATATATAAATGCGCTATAGAAATAAATGCTGTGTCTGTGCCGTGTGGAGAAACTCCAGCATGTAGTGTGCCTTAAATTGGATTAAGTTCTTGTCAGAATGTTCTGGATGCATGTCCACTCCCAGACTGTGCAGTGCATGCTGGGTACAATGGCTGGAACACTTTGCACGTGGCACTCATCTGACATGAGGTGTAATTCAGGGAAATGGGCGAATTTCCTTGATGCGGTGGTGCCGATGCCTTATCGTGGTGACTTATCAGGGTGACTTGCAGCTCTGTGTGGCACGCTGTCAGAGCCCTGAGCCCAGCTCTCCGCTCCTGTCCTGTCCTGTTAATCCCCTCAAGTGCCGTTGCTCAGCAGCACAGCCTTATTGCCCTAAAGATCGAGCTGCTCGCGTTTTATCGATGAACACGCAGAGATCGTGGCAGGCCGAGTGATCCTGGTGTGCTCAAATGTTTGACGTCGCCTGCAATGTTATTTCCCAAGGCTCCAACAGCAACAGGACAAGTAATTTAGCTTATCCTGGAAACAAATGGATGCTAGAAACAAATACTGGACATTTTTACTTCATTTTTTAAGAATAAGTCCTTGGAGGCATTTTCATCAATTGCAAGTGAACGCCAAAACACAGAGACTCTGCCAAAATCCGGTGAACCTTCTGCAGTGTCAGCAGAAGTCTATGGAGGGAGTACAAGAAAAAGCAACCGCGGGGGGTGTGGGGGTGTTGGACAACACTACATTATGGGAGGCGAGTCCCCGAGACTTAATAAAACATTTCATTATCTAGCATGTATTACAGCACATTCTAGAATCTCTAGCTGAGGTGCACAGCCCACTCACCCGTCCGAAAATTGGTAGGATCACCTTCAATGAAACTGCCTGGGAATAACAAATCTCCTTTGTGCCAAAAATCCTGCGCTCACCTACAGTACATGCAGCTAACGTAACGCAGGAGCATGGTTTGTAAATCGTGATGTGATGTAACAGTGGATTTCTTGCAACTTGTTAATAAATAAAACATTTATTAAATGGCTGTATCATCTTCTGTGAGGTAAATATGAAGGTAGCAAAAGAGTACTATGGCAGAATGGAAACCTGTGCTGTGGCCCAATTGTAAGCGATACCACCATAGAAACACCCAGGGGGCTCATGGGTGCAAACCGTATTGTAGTTGGCAGCAGATTAGCTTGAGGATAGGCTGGACCGGGTGGTTGACTTCAAACAAAATGTCACACAAGTACTTCAGGGAACTGCATTTGTTGAACCCCAGGAGCGTTCGGGTTACATTTTACAACCCTGGAAAGGTTCAAGAATGAAAGTGGAGAGTCATAAGGTAGGAACTGGAAACACTTCAGAAAACAAAGAGAGAGAGAGAGAGAGAAGATTCACAAAAGGCGAAAGGGGAAAGCGCAGTGGAGAGACACTGGAAGAGTGAACGTGGCTTCAGAAACAACACGGCCAGAAACGGTTACTTGACGAGGCGTTTCCTTTGGTCCTAACAGCGGGAAGGGGCTTCGTCTCAAAGTACACCTGAAAATATCCATGTCCTAAATCTGCTCGATCCTGGAGTCTACCACAGCAAGCACAGGCTGCTAGGGCAGGATCAATCCCTGTTAAATATGGCCGTTTTCAGGCTTTACTCTCGATCTGCATGGGCATCTCCATCTTTCACTCTCACCTCATTACAAGATTGTGGCAAAGTAGCAACAATTATGTTACGTGCAGTGTGACACAATAACCTGCCTTACTATGTCGTCATCCTTCTCCTACTTTGAATATTATTGATAACAGTAATCCTAACCTCGGTTGTACAGCCTTAGCGTTGGTATCAGAAAACAACAAATCATCACCCAGAGTCCCAAGTCATACCTTAGGGGGTTGTGAACTCGCGCTGCTAGCTGGCAGCAGGTGTAAGACGCTTGATAAAAACTTCCTTTTCTTATCCTCGTGTTACTTTATCACACGTCTAGGAATTGCACTTAAATACCGGCCCTGTTCTAGGATTGGCACAGGTACAGTGATGGCCACAAGACCTCCCACCCGCTGCTCCTGTCACAATACCTGTGCTCCAGTTATGCCCTTTAAACTACACATTGAACTCATTTTTCACAAAAGCCAAGTAAAAATATGATACATGTTTATTTTCAAAATTCTCAGATACTGCCATTGATTAAAAAGGGGTTCAAAGAAAAGATAATTCAGCATTTCTAACATCACAAAATGAAGCCTTTGTTTTCCAGGGGAAGGAACACGGAAATCTGGTGTAGGAAACCAACCTTGAAGGGCAAATGGCAGCTCAAGGGTGGGAGGGGGCTGGAGGACTAGGATCATTTATAGAAGAATTATACAAAAAAAAATCATGAATCCATTACGCTGTGAAGCCATTCCTGTCAGCCAACTGTGCCTAAAGCGAAGAACACATTAACATAACACAAAGCTCAACCTGACCTAAATTATGACCTTGACCCCCCAGAAGCCCCTGCAGCTTTAACACCAGCACGCCAACTGCAAGCTTAATGTACTTACAGCCATTTCTGCCACACGCTCAGCCGCTCCCCACCAAAACAGCGCTGGGCTACCGGCACGCACACCAAAGGACTCTTCAGACAGGCCTGTTTGAGAGACATAGCTAGGGATCGAGCTGTCCCCCCACGAAGGGTTCAATTACAACAGCAGGATAAAAATGAAAATTAATTCAGTATCGCCACTAAATTCATAAATGCTGTTCATGTAGAAAAATGTTTTAAGCAGGCCAGCCAGTGTTGTGCCCGCAAACACCCACCATGTGAGCACTAGGACCCTGCATGCTGAACCTAAGGAGATTTCCAAATATCCTCCATGGCTTTAAGGATTGCAGTCATTAAAGTGCTGAAGCAGGCACAGCTATGGTGTCTTGCCAATAGATTACTTCACATGTAAAGCTGCAGCTGGCCTTTTCTATTGAGGTGCTGCCCCCATAAAGTAAAACCCAAAACACTCACTCGAGCTGCCTTCACTGAAGGGGCGTAAACGGTCCATTTCTTCAGCACGAGAGGCACTAGCATTTAAACTGGAGTTGGGGGCCAGCATTTTCTCCATTCCCAGCAGCTTTTGTTCATTTGTGCATGCTAGCTTTGAGACTAGCCAAGGCTGTAACATAATAATAAAAAAATAATAAAAACCTTGGGATAGTATTCAAAAAACACAAGGCAATTATATTTTACAGCTTCTGTTTATATTTCTGTTACGTGTTCACTGCACGTCTGGGCAGCAGGAGGAGATGGTTATCAGCCACCACCTAATTCCATGGGCTCCACTGAGATCCGCTCTCCCTGCCGCCTCCATCAAGGAGGGACGGCTTTGTTCCTGGAGAGCTCAATTTAAACTTTTTTACCGAATGGTCCATTACGCTTAAATCCTCACATCACACTGATGTGTAGCTTTAAAGATGAAGGGTGAAACATGTACACCCTGTTCCCTCAAAAAAAGGCAGATTAATACAATAAAGCGAAAACTGAGCTCATTGCTGTCAAATAAATGAGGAGGAAACAGTACTAAAACATAACAAACATATGCACAAGTTGAAAAGAATGCTATCTATACAGTACTATACATTAAAACACAGAGGCAGACCGATTAGCACTGCTCCTTACCCACGCCTGGCCTTGGTCTTGTGCAAATGTTTTCCCCCACAATTCCCAAAGGCACGTGTGCCAATAGCCCTAAACAGGCCTCCGCGTGCCTGGCAGAGAGTCTCGTCTATCTAGTATGTGGGCCCTGTGGTGTACTGGCACCCCGTCCAGGGAGGTAGATGCTCTGTGCAGCTAGGACAGGCTCCATGCCTCTGTGATGCTAAGCTGAATTAGGCGAGGCTGAAAATTAAAGGACGTAACTTGAGCTCTGTACAATATACTCCATTTCAGGGCGACAGGGAGCAAACTGGTCAATCCAGCAGATGCATGCTCAGCAAGCCATTCTACTAAACCTACACTTCTTACAGTACAGAAGGGGTAAAATGAAAACAAAAATCTAACTCGTCAATTTAAGCAGAATATAAAGCCACCCAACTCTTCTTTGTTTTGAAGCGCATGATGAATTTTTGCAGTGAATACTAAAAGCAGCAAGGTGTAGCATTGAGGACTTGAACAAGCTCTACATTTTTCAAACTACTCTCCAAAAATGAACGTGGACTCAAGTTTTAGGCATGCCAGGGGTATTTTCCTTTTGAAGGCTCTGCGTATTACTGGGTATAATGTGAACATATATACAGACTTCAAAATACAGGAAAACTTAACATACTATTCAGAAAGTGACTTAATCCAATTCAGGGTTCTGGTAACCATGAACAGGGTTGCCAGTCCACTTTAATGCTTTATATTCATGCACACACTCAAACTTTGTCCAGTGTGAAATTGATCATTAAACTAAACAGCATGTCATTGTGTGTGGAAAATGAACAATGTCTGGGGGTGTGACGCCAACAAATTAGGCATTAGCATCTATCAGTGAACTATCATGGCGCCCTCTTCAAAATACAAGCTGTAGGTGCTGGATGGGAAGACAATACAATATAGAACTGATGAGTCACCTACAGTCCATTACAAAAAGGCTTCAGCAAACTAAAGAACTGAATTAGCCGATTTGGGTAGCATGAAGAAAATGGGATTGGTAACTAGTGGGCGATTCACTGGACTGCAGTCTATAAAGGAGCTGGTTAAATCTCATCAATGAAAACACAAATGTCCTTTGGATTTGTAGGCTGCGATGAAAGCCTCACCTAAAGCTCAATAAACAAATGAAGCAAAACATCGCATTATGAAAAGTACTGATATTGCAAGTATGTATCAAGATTTGAACATCGCTAAATGACGACATTAAAATTAAACCTATGAAAAATTTAAAAACACGAGACCAGGAAATGTAGTAATTAAGACAAAGGCCACACTCGCACTTGAAGGTTAGCCCCTTTTCATTTGGCTCCCTCAATTTCAGACTCTGTCCATTCCTCTCTATCACTGAAAACAAGCCAGCTGTCCCAGCAACGGTCCACACCTGGTCAGGTTGTTTTATACTTTAACCCCCACATGAAATGGTGAGCCGTCCTCCAAACACCTTCTAGTTAAGATGCATGAAACAGAGCAGTCTCCCTTCAAACTGGCAGCACAACCACCATTTAAAAGAGACAGTACCATTTTTTTTATTGCTGTTAACAAAGACATTATGGCATGACAAGCTGAAAAATGGCAATGCTGAATTAATACAACAGAAGGACTTGTTCCTACTTTTGTTTGGCAATGAGCAAAAGGGGAAAAAAGACTTAAGGGAATATATAGTAAAAAAAAAAAAATTATACAATAAACTGAAATAGATTTTATACAACACATGGAAAACAATTTTAAAACAGTGGCAACTGAACAATAGTTTGTACTGCTTTACAACTTCCTTGACTTCTGCTAATGATGACAGGAAAGAGAGCAGCAACCAGCATAAATGTACACAACGGTGGCGCTTCAAAGGCAAATATTACACCATGGTTAAGAGCAGCCTGTGTCGGGATAACAATGCTGAGAAGCAGGTCTCTTTCCCTCACACCACCTCACAGTCCAAAGACCTCAGCAGCCAATGTGAATACTTGCTCAGAAGAGGGACATCCAATTAAAGCATGTTGCCAAATCATGTTGGTAAACTTCAAGCGGTGGCTGACTGAGCAGACCCATAGAATGGATTTCATTTTTTTTTGACTTTCAAAAGAGCTTGTGCTTTTGCAATAACCTATACAAGACTATACCAAAAAAAAACGTTTAGGTAGTACACTGGGAAAACAGCCCTGGTTCCAATTTTCATGCCTTTATCATTTAATCATTCCAGAACGGCATTGTTGCTGCACACAATATTGATGGGGTGTGTGGAAGTTTGCTTTTTTTTTTTTCCAGCTTTCAGAATCCTAAAGATTACAAAAACAAGACAAACATTAACTATCCATTGGTATCACAGATACTCTTGAAAAACACTCAGCCATGCCTTCGGTTCTCTCAAGTAGAAAATAGGGTGGTAGCTATTCCCTTGGCAATGCCAGATACGTTTAGAGCTAAAAGATGCCACTTTTAAACTTTAAAGTGCTGTGGTCCAACCCATACTCTGGTGCGAGTTCTCAGTGTATGTGACACTACTGTCCTGTACAAGATAAGAATGCCTTCCGTGCAGACAACACAGAACTTCGGCACAGTGCGTGAACTTCAATTTTAGATTTGTTCTGGTCCCAAAAAGACCACAGAACCGGATTTTGAGAAGAAATACATTTGTGGCGGTCATTTCTTAGAAAGTATATTGACTGTGAAGATCCCCAAGTTGAATCGCTCTGCTCATACTTGTCTAGCATAATTAATGGAGAAAACCTCACTCATGCAAAACAAAGTAGAGATAGGTGGGAGCAGTACTTCCTGGTAGAAAGTGAATTTAATGAAGGCTAAACTTAGCCCAGAGCTGTGGAACATCTTTCACTAGTGAAAGTGGATTAAAAGCCACATAATCACCATCAACTCTAACATTCCCACCATACCCAAAACATTTCAGCTTTCTTTTAAACCATATGGTTTATTTTTTATTTTTTTTTTTTTTTAATATCACATCCCATCTGCATTTTTTGTTTCACAAAATATTTACAAAACAAATGTATACAAGCACATTTTTTCGGTCAACCGAACAGCTCTTCTTAAATAAGCTCGACCCTCTGCATGCCCAATTCACTGGCCCCCTCCCCCCACCTTCTTCCAAGCAATTGAACATCTTTCATATAAAATTTATGAAAAATTCTCTAACCCTTACACACCTGATGCACATTCACTCACTCTCACACAGGAAGTGTGCTTACACTCTCTCAAGTGCTCACAGCTACAGACAGGAAGTGACCCGTTGATGCGCTTGGCGCAGGAAGTTCAACGTGGGGTAGAAAATTAAAAAAAGGTTAAACACAAGGCCTTGAATGATCTTTTCAGTCCAAGAGTCTCCCATATCCAACATTCATTGATATGCTGCAATCCCAAGAAGACCTTAAGCTTTAAAAGCAACTGGATCAGTCTGCTTTTCCACACAAGATGATTTAAGAAAGAAAATATTAAAATATGAAAAAAATGAAGTTAAAAATAAATAAGAGCTTGTTTCTTGCTCTCTTGTACAATCAGGGTGGGGATGGGGGGAGAATGTCCATTTGTATTAAAAAAAAAAACAAAAAAAAAACTGCCATCCACACAGTTGTCTGTGCTCAGAGACAAGCAGAATATTCTGGGAATCTATCCCATTTCATGAAGATTTGAACCCACTGTGCCGATTTGTGTTGCAAATTAAACTTAAGCTCCCCAGAAGGTTACCTAAAAGAAAAAAAAATGTATGCCAGACATATCCCAGCAACAAATACATTGAAAGTCAGGCAGAGCATTCAACTGAAAAACCAGCTTAAAAACATGATGAAAGTTTAAAGCAGCAAGCTATGCACCAATTGCTCTTAAAACTGAAATTTCCAGTTAAATAAAGACAACATTTAACTGTGAAGTTTAACATATGTTGATTGGAAAAAGAAAAAGGGAATAAAAATAGCAGTTTAATTTGATTAAAAGAAACGAGGTGATAGGGGAAAAGGCCTGATGGATGCACACTATTTCATTTTATTTGCACACTTTCTGTAATGGATTATTGAGAATGTCAAAGGTTAACTTGTGACATAATGTTTAGTGGAAGATTGGCCATAGAGCCCATAAAAGTCGGGATGCCTGTGTGTCTGAGAGGCATCTATCCAGTCCCGTACAGACAGCCCCTGGAGTGACTGCGGCACTGAAGGAGCAGATGGGAGTGAGTGAGAGTACTCTTGGGAGGTCACTGTCCAGGCAAATGAGCTGGACCTTGGGTAGGGGGGGTGGCTGCTATGATTTGACACTGATGGGACTCCAGAGCAGTAACAGTTGTCCACGGTGCACATCAAAATTTTACGGCCACTGTAAGGTGGAAGCATGGGTTGCTGAGAGGTGCTCCCATTTGGGTAGTGAGAGGTGGGGAAGACTGAGCTGGAATGGACGGCCTGGGCTGTGCTGCCGAGTCCTACAATGTGCTGGGTTGAGCTGCAAGGCACCATGGCTTGTGCAGATTGACCCTCTCCTGAAGTGGAACCCTGGGACAGGAACTGCTTTCCAACTTTTCCAGGCTGAGAATCCAGGAAGTTGCTGCTTTCTGGGAAGGCAGTGGAGTGCTTGCGTTTCTCTGCTCCAGAACCACTAAGGGTACAGGGATACGCAGGAATGCTCTGGAGGAAGTGAGCTGGAGTGCTAAAAGGAGCTGTAAAACAAAGGAAAAGATGATGAACAGGTCAAAAGTGTTTAAAAAGAAAACAATTCTTGCACAACATCACATAGCTTGTCACTACAGATTGCTCCGTGTTATACCATTAACTTCAAGGGGAATTTTCAGAACTTTGAAAGGCTCTGAATGGGGTAATGCCATGTTCAATTCAGAAATTCAAATATGAAGCCCTTCTTAAAATACATAGTTTTTACATTAAGCTTTTCAAGCAAATGCATCAGTTTCAGAGGAAAGCATGCCCTTGCTGTAATGTTTCATTAAGATATGTCAATTTTCTCTCCTTTTCTCAAAACTTTGACTCTTTCTTGAAATTGATGAATAAACCAACTGGAACAGTTTGTCAACTTGCATGTCAGGTGATGGTATGCTTTAGAGATTTTTAGGTAACCCAGCCAGTAACATTACTACAAAAGCTGTACCTTCCAGCATCTTTCGTAGACTCTTCTCTTTCTTTGAGATCTCTGAAAGGAACAGTTTAGAATTGAGATGGCCCACTTTATGAGGAGGTAATCCACTCCCTGTACAATTCTGCGCTCTAGCAAAGAGATAAAAGTTAAATTAGTTTTTCCATTACAGGCAGCAGACTTAAGTATTTTTTTTTATCCTAAAAGCAATTCTGTTGTTATACTTACCTATCTGTTAAAATCTTTACAGCTTTCGTATTCTAAAATAAAGAAATAAATTAGACATGTTAAATATTCAGAAATACACAGCATGATAGGTTATGCATATGCAAAAATTTAAAATAAAAAGGGAGTCTTTGTAATAGAAACACTGAAAGAAATTAAAAGAAAAAACAGCCACTGATCACACACCATTTTCCTTCAATAAAACAGTAATAAATCAATGTAAACCCATTGTTTTATATGCAAAGTGCTTTGTAAATGGATTGAATAAATGTTTACATTTTCTTTACCTTTAATGCTTAGCATGTAAGAATTTAAAATGTATTGGTAACAAATACTTATTTTTACTAACCAAATACACACTTTGTTAAAGATAAAACCACTGTGTGTGCACACACGCACCCTAAGTTTAGGGAAGGGGACACAATTGATTACGCTGTGATATCAGTCATCCTGGACAATTTTTTTTTATTGTTAAGGTCTGCTTGTATGTTTACTAGTATGTGAGGAAGAGTAACATCAGGAAGAGCGAGTGTGTATATTCATGAAATACATTTTAAACACACACACAGAATACTGCAAAGTGAGACACACACAGCACAAATGTACAGTAATTAACCTTCAGAAAGAGGCCATTTATTTCAGTAATCAAACAGCGGCAAGTCCAGCGCACCTGTAACTCTCTTCTTGTCGAAGGCCACAGGAAATGACTCCAAAATAAACACTGCTGGAAAATATGAGGCTACCCCATGTACTGTACTTGTACATTCATTTTTAAGGACCTGGTACCCAACATTCTGTGTGTCTTGTTAATCAGCCACTCTCCTTCTCTATCCTCTACACCACTAACGTTTTGAACCAGTAACAGGTTGATGTCTTTGTGCCTGTGCTCTCAAAGGAATGCTGAGAGCCAGCTGGTGGGTTTAAGGAGCCCCTTTTCATATTTTAAACACACCTAAAACAGACGATTGCCTATGTCTGCAGGTGGGGTGACTGCTGAACTGATGCTTCTAAGAATTGAATACATATTGAATTGAGAATCAATAAAGCAAATTGATTTGCAAAAGATTTACACTTAATTTAAGCTTGGCATTCACAACATAGGTTTTAATTTACCTTTGGCTTTAACGCTCAAATGACAATGCACAACTAACTATACATTTAAAGAATACACACACACACACATTCTCTGTAACTACCATTTCCTCTGAAGATAAAAATGTACTACAATAAAATTTTAAGCTATATCAGCTAGCACAAGTTCAAATTAACGATATATTTTTAGTTTCTTTAGGCTTTTCTATACGGTTTCTCTCACCAAGAAAAAAAACAAAACACAGCGCATCACGATTTTCATACCCTGCATTCTAACATTGTGTTAGTGGAATGTCAGCAAGAAAGTAGGTCAGAAATCTACAGTTACAATTCATTATTGAGACATACTGTCCTTCGCACCAAAATGGGGGATTAAAAAAAAGGCAAATAGATTTCATTGTGCCTACTGCTGCACCCAAGAAACTTCATCTACTTAATCTAAAAAAAACATTTCTCAATACAGGATACAAGTAGTCACAATTTTTTCTGCAGTATTTTTTGTAATTTCTATGCAAACTTAATAAATGATTTATATGTATTATGCACCTTGAATATTAGAAAAAAATGTTTGCAACTAAACTTTCGAGAAGAGCACAACATAGAATTCATTACATTTTTCAAACAAAGAAACTAACAGAGTATGATGCACAACAATCCAAATATGATGCACTGCTCTGTCATCATTGTATCAATATTAAAGCACATCTAGAAGAATACCTTCATGAAGTTAATGTCCTCCATCTTGTCAAAAACCATCTGCACAGAGCTAAGCAATTTTTTGGCTTCCTGGCGACGTTCACTAAGCTGTAGGATCTGAGAAGAGTTTTCTTCACAAAATTTTGAACGGGCTTTGTCTAGGATCTCCAAGGTCTTCCCCAAATCCTCTTCTAAAAGTTGATGCATCTTTTGGTATTGCAGTCTCACTTCCTCTTTCAACTGTTGAACCTTATCCTACAAGGACAAAAACGAAATCCAAAACAATGAACAAAAGCAGTGTACAAACTTTGCCTTTTGGCTTCTGCATTTTAATTTCTTATTGACAGGAGGTCAAAAAATCTATAACAAAATAAAATGCGGTAAATATTCAGATACATTTGCAAAAAAAAAAAAAAAGCCACATAAAATTAGCATCAAGAAAATAGCTCCTTACCTCTACCAGTCGCTTGTCAGACTCCAACTTATAGATCTGTTCTTCAATGTCCTGATCTCTCTCTTCTATCCGGTCCTGTTGCTTTATTAACATTTGCTGCAAGACATAAAAAAGGAACAATTATTGCAGCAAACCGAGATAAACTGAATTTCTGAGCCATTTCAGATACTCATCATATAGGATTAGGTTACAACTACAAGGAAGACCTTTTCACAATACCACTCTTACTAGAGTTATACTAAACAGTTGATTGCATGCTGTACATCAGTTAAATGTGAAAGCATCAAGATTTGAAGAGACTTAAACCAAATCACTTCACGACATGGGTTACTTAATTAAAAGATGCAAAAAGCAATGTGGGTTTGTGAAAGAGGCTATGTTGCACAGAAGCCTCAAAATGAGGGAGGCTTTAACTTCCGAAGAGAATCAGGTTTGTGGTTTCTGTTTAACTTTCTTTAAATGCAACATTTTTTAAATAATTCACAGATAAAAAAGTAGTTACTTATGCATTTTCTAAACCTGCTTAAGCCGGTTTTTGTCATGAAGGGCATATTTCAGCAGTGTCGTGTACAAAGCAGAAGTCACCACTGAACAGAATGCTAAGCATATCAGGAGCTGTCATTTAACCTAACACACAACTCTTTAGTGCATTATTACTGTTTAGTCAAATTAATTCTGACAACTGGCTAGTGTTCACTTTAAAGTCTATTTAATCCTACACACACACACACCATTTTCAGATCTACAGTCTGTTTTAACCATTTTAAAAAAAAAAAAAAAGCGGGTAAGCAGCTAGGTTGAATAAAGCAAAGCTACAACCCTAGTCAGAGTGTCATTGTTAAAAGCACTTATGACTGAAATCTGAATCAAAAAGATTATTTTACTTTTTAGGATAATATATGGTCAACAACAGAACAGAAAAGAATTGCATGACACAAGCAGAACAAAACCACAGAATCCATCATTAATAAAATGAGTAAATATACATACAAGGGCACTACATTGTCATTTTCAGCATATGCATCCAGCAGAGGGCTGGTTTATGAGTCATCTGCTTTGAGAAGTGAACAGATCAACACATTTTAGTGGAACAAAGCCAATATTATTCTTATGATAGGCCTGACAACAGGCAATAGGATATAGACCTTAAAACAGATGTGCCATCTACCCACTCATACTCTGTATCACAGGGAATTGGTTCAAAGAGATCTAGATGATAGAACAAACAAGAACATGGTGGAAATTTACACTGGTCTGTCAGTTTGTGACATGTATGCTTTTAAAAAAAAAAAAAATAAAATAAAAAAAAAAATACAGAAGACATCAAAATAGTTAAATACCACCATTTAAAATCTAGTGGAAAGGGGAGATGCTACAAATCTATATATCGATATCGAAAGCTTTTCTTCATGCTTCTAACTTCAATAAATCAACACCTTTTTTTTTTTACATAAGCACAGTGGCCTTGTGGCTCAGGAGGTAACCTTCAAAGCTACAGGATTCACACCTTATGACTGAATAATTTCTAACCATACGCATTTCACAATCTACCTCAGCACAAATTCTGTGCATCAACATGAAATCCAAACAGTAAAATAATTTAGGAGGCTATTTCATCCCTTGAACCGAGACAGGCAAACAAAGGTTGTTAATGTTCATTTAATAAATAGCTTTCTTGAACAAAACATTAAAAAGTAATTGATAGGAGTTTACAGTTTTGACTTTTACTTAACTGCCAAAAAAACCCAGAACATTCAACAGGGAGAAAAATACATCTCATCTTAAAATGACGATTTAAACCTTTAGCGGACATGAACTTACAGGTCCAGTTGAGATTTATGAATTGTTCAAATATATGTTACATATTAGAGGCACAATAGTTGACAAAACTTTCAGAGCCACAATGGTAATCAGCCAAGTTCAGTTTGTACAGAAACCAAATTATATACGTTTTCTGAAAGTGTATGCTGCAGGATTAATATGTGAAAAAAGGATTCATCAATGCACAAGTAAATTATACAGTGTTACAAAGATCTGAAAATAGAATGCATTCTATGAAATTAACATATAAAAAATGCCTGGCTGGCTATGCACAGAGGATTATGGGATTGTTTATATAACAAAAAGTAGGTTTGTAAATGCAAAGGATGCCCATATGTCCCTTTGAACAGGTTAATCAGATAATCTGTGTCACAAACAAGTAAACAGCAATTACTAATCATTATTTTTTATATTAACATTTATATATAAAACTTTTGTCCCCAGAGGGAAACTTTGCTTTTTTTGAGAAGCTCATTAAACAAACATATAGGTATATGTCTATCCATTTATGGTCTGGACAAACTCCAGAATGCCCCAAAAAAAAAAAAAAAAGAACAAAACTAAAAAGAAAACTTCTGACTTAGCAGTTAGTCACAGTGAGGCATATTGCTGTTGATATAAAGAAAAGAGCCCAGGGTGTCCATAGTGTGTCCCATAACTGAGCCCAGCCTTTTAATTAGTTTGTCGATTTGGTTGGCGTCCCTTGAAGTGATGTCACCATCCCAGCACAATACAGTACTGAAAATAATGCTGGCCATCACAAAGTTGTAAATCTGTGACTGAAGGACGTCATTGCCCATATTAAAGGAACTCTGGCATCTAAGAAAAAGAGCCTACTTTCACCTTTCTTCTTATATAGTTCTTCTGTATGAGACCAGTCCAGCTGTCATTGATGTGGACCCCCTCAAAATCTACTCCTAGGACAGTGACTGAACAATAGAGGCTTTTTAGTGCATTTGTGCTGAAGTTGCAGGCAATTCTTTCTGCACCAAGAAACAAATTACTCCAAGTCTCACCATTGACACATCCTATAAGTGCAGAATCATCTGTGAAATTCTACAATTGATATGATCCGGTGTTATATTTGTAGTCAGAGGTGTACAGAGTGATAAGAAAAGGAGACAAGACTTTTCCTTGTGGTGCTCCAGTGTTGCTCACATCATACACAGTCCTGGAGCCCCACAAACTGTGGCCTGCCATATGGAAAGTCCATTATCCAAGGACACCATAGGCTTATCCACTTGCATATGTTTGAGTTTACCCCTTTAATGGGGATGGCTGGTTGGTACTGACTGTACTGGGAAAAAAAAAAAAAAAAATCTACAGAGTGCTTATAGCTTTGACCAGGTGAGAGCAAGTTTTGTGGAGCAGAAAGATAATTTCATCCTTCTCTCTAATCTTTGTCCAACAGGCAAACTGCAGTGGGCCCAGGTAGTTTACCACAGAAGGACTCAAGCAGTCTTGAGCCAGCCTCTCAAAGATCTTCATGATAGGACATGTAAATGTCACTGGTGTGTAGTCATCTGGTGAAGAGGCCCATGCCTTTTTTGGAACAGGAACAATGTAGGACGTCTTCTACAGCAGCTGCACTTTTTGTATGTCACAGAAAAGACCAAAATATACCTTTATCACTTCTGTTCGTTCTCCCAAACATCTCTGCCTTCATTAGCACAATCCACCCAACTCCAACTCTATTACCACTGCTGTGTCTACTGTGGCAAAGTCATGCCAAGTTATGACAAACCTATTTAAAGGCCTGGGAAAGCCAACATGTTCACTTTTGCAATTAATGTGGGCTGATTAACGTGTTAAAAATATTGTTGCATCCAGGGACGGCAAATGCGTCAGGTAGTGCTTTGGTCAGGGTGGCATTTTCATGTAAACTTTTTGGTTTAATAATACCAAACAATACAAAAACCATACATAAAAAAAAAGTTGTGAGTACCTAAAGAATTACGAACATGTCCAGTACCATATTTATATACAAGCTTTAAAAATTTTTTATTTTCAATTAAATGTTTAAAGTATCTCTATTTAACTCTGTCTGCCAGGTAGCTTACAGTGCCGACTGCTCTAATATGACACAATTCTACAAAACAGAAGTGTAATGATTATCCCAGTTTGCAGTATCTTCACCAGTTTATGCAAAGAGCACAACATAACCATCTAAGCAATGCATGGTGTCCGTTTTTAAATGACATAGTGGCTATGGAGAATTTTAAGGTACCAGGATTAAAGGTGTACGTTTTCTAGCCATTATTCTATGGTGGCAAACTTTTTGTAGCCTCAAAAAAACCCTAGGCACATAACGATTTTACCAACTGAAAAAGCTCTTAGATGTGCTAAACTGTCTGTTGGGGAGGGACAGGGGACTACAAAAAAGCAACTCAGAGATTGCCATTCACAGCATTTAGTGAGCACTTGAGAAGCATTTTCCAGCTGTTTAAACGCTCATACAGGTGGTTCTCTCTCCATCTCACTTCACTGACCCAGGATCAGAGGCAACTCACATGCCCACTGTCCCTTGACTCTGTGAGAGTCAATGGCAAACACGCATCCAGGGAGATGGACCCATGACAAGTTTCCTGGCTGCTAAGGTGCTCTCCAACTGCTGTGTCTGCAAAATGGCAATCACAGAGCTACCTTTAAGTCAGCTTCTCCAGGTAGTCCCATCTTCCTCAGACAGGGCTCAACCATTTTATGAGCATGTCTCTCTCAGATCAGGACCTGGGGCACTACACTGTTATTTCCATGGTGCACCAGTTGAAAAACACTTGTGTAGTGGATAATTATCAAGTTTTTCAGTAGACTTCAGTATATCATCGGACCTTAACCTTTGATCAGTTCTTGTGCTACGTTTGTAGTAGGGCTGTTAGCCAATAACTAAACATTAGGATGTATAATAGTTAAAAATGTACCACTGATAAACATCTCTCTATTATAAAGAAAACTTGTGACAAGACGTGATCTTTTGAACAGGTATAGAGACACTTTCACATCCTGCGAGACAGGCAAGTCACGTCACACTTACAACTTTTGGAAGCAAGACCCGTGACACACATGCAGGGCAGGTTAGAGATAATGGAAGTTGGAAAATTTGAAAGTCTACTCTCAATTTTTTTGAAAGATCACATTAGTGCAAACAAAGGAAAATATTACTCAGTGAAATAACAGAACAACGTAAAGAGAAGACAGACAAGGCAGTGACTTTAAAACGTTTGAAGTACCGCACAAAATGCAAATCACGCCGCACAGGAGCAGGAGCAGCAGCAGCAAGCCAGCAGCTGATCGAGCAAAGAGGTGGTTAAAACAACAACTGTTATTTGATTCCCACTGTATCGCCATTAGAGGGGTTTTGGAGGAGTTACTCCTTGGGGTGCGTTCAGCCTCCCCTTTTCACAATGGCACGTAGCGCCACCAGGTCGAGGGGTAGGGTTAGGCTAGCAAAGTGCAGACCATGCTGCAGCAGTAAGCCAGCAGCTGATCGAGCAAAAAAAAAAAAAAAATATTTTCCCATTATATCACCATTTAAGAGGGGTTTCAGAGGAGCGGCCACGTCTCCTTGAGGTGCGTTCAGCCTCCCACTTCACAACAAAGCATAGCGCTTGTTTTTTGGGTGTGTTTTTTAATAAAAAAAACACAAAAAACCCACACACACCATGCACACACAAGTAAATGCTAAAAACTACTAATAATGGTGGTTCCCTAAGAAGGAGACAATGAAAATACCACATTTTAAAAGAAATGCCCAATTTGAGAACAAAGAAGCAACGCATCTCGTTAAAATGCACTGCTTCTAAATTCTCATTTGCCTCCCCACCACATATTTGTTCTTAATGTATCAAAGATACAGCACGATGCAACATTAGTATACTATACTGTGATCAAGTAGTCAGCAATTCTGCCTCATAGACCCGGCTTCCTATTCTACACTCACACCTGGTTGGTGCCAGTTCTTTTAGATAAATAGTGAAGTGATGTTGCCTACTAACACATTCAATGGAGCCGTTCCAGCATTGACAAAAACAAATGTGAGGTGACGCAATGAAGATAATAAAGCCAAAGATACATTACATGACTTTTAGTCATGGTGCATGTCAAATTTGCCGACTGCTTTGCTGATCTCATCCCCAGACCATTTCACTTTAATTGACTGAAAATGGCTGGCCATGTTACATTACAAACTGCATGCCAAACATGTAGCAGAGTAGTGCTAGCTCCCGTTTGTGGCAGCCAATAGCATGCTGGCTGATGGCGAGTCAATTTACAAATCTCAGCCCTCCACCCCATCCCACCCCCCCTTTACCATTTTATCATGGTATGCAACACACAAGATGTCAGAAAGACTAAGTTGTCTTCTGTTTGTGAGGTCCAAAACACGCAAGCTCCTTATTGCTCATCCCTTTGTTATGTGCACTGTTCTTCTGGATGACCATTAATTGGTTGTCACGTCTCATACACACAGACCTTAGCCAATACGATTAAAGCGAGTCATGGACTAGTTGTGCTAAGCTGAATATCACATTGCAACTTGATGCACTTGTGAATGGAATCATAGGAGCATGTTACGGACTGCTTCAGATTTTTTTAAATAAATGAAAATCGCTGGAAGTCATAATGTCTGCACATCACAACTTATTTTATTCTTTTTCCAACTCCACATGAAGAGTTTGGTATATATTTAATTTATATAATTGGTTTATTTTCCACAATCATTAAAAGAAAAGTAAACAAATTCCATCATGTATTAAAAAAATCACAAAAAATTCGTTTGGAGGGTACATGTTGCGTTTACTTTCAAATATTTTATATTTTATATAAGGGAACCTATATGAAGACAGTGAAAATATATTTTCCATGTAGCTATGCCTATCTTTTGATGTCCATACAATGTGGGTTTGTATTGTTACTCTGCCACTGTCCAAGGGTATTTTTACAAATGTCAACATGTACGTACAAGGGAGATGCCCATCATCATCATCAAGCAGCCACCCACCACTCAGCTCGTCAATTCTTGCCTTTTAACACAGTGGCTAAATCGATCAGCAAGGACTATGTATGTACTCCCAGAGCCACCTGCCATATATAAAAGGCGGCCCGCAGGCCACATGCGGCCCAGGCCCGGTTATCATTTCTACTTAGTATGTCAGTTGTGAATGAAATCATCGAAAATTTAAACTAATTATATCGTTATGCGGATGTGCCGTTAACAATGTGTCAGTACAGGCTCCACCTTGCATCTATCTGAACAGTATAAAGGCTAGTTTATATCCCTCACTGGGTGCGAGGAAGTGCCGGTGGAAATGACGTCAGACTTGGAGACGTGCACAGGAAAATATTTCTAAGTACATGGTGCTGCTGAGGGGACAGCTGTGAATTTCAGCGACAGGCTGGTTACATTTGTGCTGGAATAATAAACGGATGAATATGATGCAACCGGTCATCAGAACAAAAAGGTAGTCATGCAGAACATTTGAAATTCATCTGCCCATCACATAGGTCCTCTGTTATGAATATATCTGTGCTCTGTGGAATTCAGTTGTCCTTCTGATTTGGTGCAGCACAATAAGGTATGACTGTCCCAATCACCTTGTGTTTGCACATCTTTGCATGCCGTTTCTCTTTTGATTAAACTTTACTCCATGCAAAATGCTGGCCTGTCTGTTAGTAAACATGTACGAGCAGTTGCCTGCGCGCTGTTTCGTCACGCATAGATGTGATGAAGTCTGCATTTTAAGGTTGAAGGTGTATTAAAGTCGTTTTATCAGGATGCTCTGTGATTGATGGCGGACAGTAGACTTTGTTAAAATTCCACTTTTTTTAGTTGTTACTTCAGTCATTTTGGCAATAAACTCTTCAACGGGAGCTCTTCAACAGAGAAACAGGGAAAATAAGATTTATTAAAAAAACAATACTACCAATAATTATAATTAACCTGTAATGACGCACTGCAAGATAACATGCAGTGAATACACCGGACTTAACTTGCCTGCTGTCAAGAGTTGATTCTACAATAAAATAAAATAAAGATAAAATGAGTAATTCCAAAACCCTTTGTTTTTAAAATAAAGCTATAGTGCAGAGTTTCAGAGTAGTATATGTGTGCCAGATTTCAGGCTACAGGTTATTTAATTTTGACCTTGACCTTCCTGGGTTGATCTTTGACGTTGGAGGTCAATCATCACCCCGAAAGTGGACAGCAGACATCACATAGTATATGTGTACCAAATTTCACATCAATAGGTCAAACAGTTTGCGAGCTACAGGTGATTTAAAAATCCTGGACAGAAAAACGGACAGCCACGGTACCATATTATATAAGAAGATAATGCATTACTTTACACCCAAGAACTCTGCACAAAGACATCTACTTTCATGTCATATGTGGTGCCTTGCATTTACTGAGGTGGTTTTCTTCTGGGGAAGGGGGGTCGTTGAAACAATTTTAACAGGAAAGGCTTTGTCATGGAACTAAAAATTTAACCTCTGTCATATGACTGATTAAAACTGTGTGAATGAAATAGTTCTATGAAAAAAAGAAAAAAAAACCCTTGCCGGTCATGACCAGCCATTTAACACTAGAATTCCTGAAGCCAACGAAAAAAACTCATAATCCCGGCCCATCTTAAATCCATTTGCAAATCTCCATCAGCATCTTTTATTTTGTAAATGTGTCTATCAGCACAAGCAGCAAGCTATCCCATCCCCCCACCACCAGAGATCATCTCCAGCAAAACGTTTTCCCAGCTCAAGTCAAGGCTCCTTATATGCGCGTGTGGTGCCTGGAGTTGTATAGGCTAAATAAGATATCGTCATTTGGAATGCATACATTTCATGTGTGTTCCATGTCTACAATGATCTGTGTAAAATTGTAGGATGAACTGCAAGGCAGGAATAATTGAACACATGGCTAAAAGAGAAACACTTTTCATATTCTAGTAATAATTGACAAAATGTACACATGAAGTGTATAATGTGTGAAGACTGAAGTCCAAATATCAAAAACAATTTCACAACAGGTACAAATATAGCAAAACAAGTGCACTTTTACTCAAGAATATTACCGGAGAAACAGAAATTGGGTTAGGGTACAACACTGACATAATAGCTTGATTGACACAGCGGTAAGAACTGCTGACTGGCAATCTAAAGGTTGCTGGTTCGATTCAGAGTGCACCCGTTTTGAGTAGTGAGCTGCTCTTAGTCTAACTGATATACAATAAAAACATACATTTGATTTGTGACCAAATGTAAAAGGGAAACAAATAAACAATACTAGTTTTTAAATACGTTAATTTGTGTTGATTTAAAATTTGTCATTAACTGCTGCTGAAAATATCTGGCCCAGCTAAATTTCTTGGTTTGAAAATCTGGCCCAACTTAAATTATAATTGAATAGCCCTGCCCTAGAGGGTAAATTAGAACAAGCAGAAAAAAAAAAACCTTTAAAATGTCAGACATGAACTTGCAGATATCCAGTCTTGGCATTCATCTTCATCTATCATTTTGGCTCTGCTCTGAGATTTTAAAGGCAGTGAGGACATCATGAGTGTGTCCTGTCTACTCATGCAATTACAACATGGGTGCGTAATTTTGAAGAAACGGGTTCTGCCTTTAAAAAAAGTCCCCAGGTGGTGCCTCTTCGCATACTGCCCGACAGCTGATGGCAGCTATTCAACGATTGTTTGGAAGGTGCATCACTTCACGCATTGTTTCATTTCTGGTATTTCAGATAGGTGTTCAATACTGATCTATAATACCTGTAACCTAAATACTACTGTCACAGTACTGCAAACTTGATTTTCTAAAAGTCACATTTAAACTATACACTGGATTTCAGCTTGACATAATAGAATTTTTCTTCTTTACGGTTCATAATAAATGTATTTCCATACCCAGATCCTTGTGTGAAACATCTATATTTAATATATATTTATCCAGGTTCTTTTGTGGATTGTTCAGCATTCTAATTAGACTCTTTCATTATCTAGTTGCAAGACTGAGTAGTAGGCCCCATTCTGTTTCAACTTAAAGATAAAATCAATATAGACTGTCTGGACCATTATTGTTATTAAGACTACTAAGCTGTTCTGATTTCTTTCCTAACAAGTTTTGAAATATTCTTTTGCCAATTTTGATATACACAATTGCTAAATTTTAATACTGTAAATACACACATGAATACACACATACAATGAAGTTACTATTAAATTTGATTAAAATATATGACCAAGATATAACTTATGACTCAAATGACTATTACTGCTTGAATTACAAATGTATACAATTACTATTCACACAACAGCAAAGAACACACCTTTCTTAGCGATTACTCCAGTGTCCTAATGGTAAAAACTCTCTTAGCTCACTCATCATTCATTACTCATGTTTAAATGCTAATGGAGGATTAAAGAATCCTCCGAAATTGTGCTAGCAAAGGCTGAATCTTGTTATTCTGTTTAATAACGCAAATCATTTTTTTTTCCCTGCTTTGCAAAGTACTGTACTGGAATTCCTGCAGTTCAATTCTAGCTTCATAAAATGGCCAAATAACACAGAAACATTATTTTATTGTTGCTTGACAAATAAACATTATTCCATTCAAAAGACTGCCAAGAAACTAAAATTTTCATACAAGTGGCCACACTACTTTAAGTGAAGATGGCAAACTGAATCAAACCAGGACAGAAAAAGATACGCAAGACCCTGACATACTTAATACATTTTTATTGTTTTGTGCAGTTGTATTTCAGAGCCTGCAGTTTGTTAAACAACCACCTAGTTTGCAAAGACCTGTAGTAGTTATCACAAGGAGAAATATGAAATGATGCCTTGGAGGGAAGTTTAAAAGAAAAAGCCATGTAAGAAGCTGGCAAATAAGTTAAAATGGGTCAAATGTTTTTAATCACCCAGTAAATCACATTTCAATGTTTGTATTTTTTTTGTCCATTTGAGTCCAACCACACTTTTGCTGGTAACACCACTGGTATTTGGCACATTTTTCCTTAAGTCTTCAATTTACTTCACTTCAGTTAACGGAAAGAGTTAAGCTTAAAAGGAGAATCACATGTCCTATTAGTGAACAGTCAATGCGAGTCTGGATTAGAAAGATTGTGTTTCACGAATATCCTGAAATTATTTGAGGAAGCAACATAAACATACAATCAAGAGAGGTTCATGTGATTTAAAAACCTTCTGAAAAAAATCAAGATAAAGACCCATATGAGAGGCTTGTGATCAAAGTTAAAGGAGTGCAAATTCAATGCAGAGTGTGTAGAAAGGGGTGAAACTGGATTAAATACAGGAACCAAAAGGTTGTGGTGCAACTTACTTTTGCTAAAAATTATACCAACTGGGTATCAGTGTTATAGGCAACTTCACTCTTTAATTTACAATGACTTATTGGATAGTCAGCTTGTTACTTATATTCTTATGTTTACAGATGATACCAACCTTGATGGAATGGCAGACAATCTAAAATCAACTAAATCATTACAGATTAAATTTAGACTTGGACAAATTCATTGCAAAATAAATTTAAGTAAATGTCATGTATTACACAAAGGAAGCAAAAAAGTGAGATTTGAATATATAAATGGTAGACTTGAAGCTTGTAAGTACACTCTGTGATCAGATAGTGGACACTTCATGTTCTGCATTCACTGAATAAAAACGATTAATGCTGCTAATTGGATCTTTTGATACCCAAGTGATATGTGGAGAACAAACCAAATGAGAAGCTAAATAACTAAATCTAGACTACTGTGTAAAGTTAGTTTCCATATTCCAAAAACATGTAACTAAATATGAGAAAAAATAAAATTGAACCTTTTTAGATTGCACAAATGGAGATTAAAAGGCTATATATCTTTATTATTACAAAGAAAAATTAACACAATGGATGCAAGCTGTCATTTTAAAAGAAGCTGTTGAACAAGAGCACAGGGACAGAGGTGGAAACTTATTAACAGTATATTTCACACAAACAAGGTTTTTCTTAACACAGATTATAGAGACATGGAATACGTTACAGAATAATGTGGCAGATATACATACTTTGTGGAAATTAAAAATGTAACAACTTTATTTTGGAATAATGGGATAAATTTCATTGATAAGTTGTTAAAATCTTTTGTGAAATTGCCTGTTCTTATTAACATGTTCTAATTAAGGCTTTAGTTTAAGTCGCACTAAGGCACACAATTAATTGTATATTAATCGCGATTACAACTATAGCTACCACAATATATTCACAAAATTACCACATTCCATATAGTAGTATTGCTCAGCCAGGAACTGAGGTTTCCCAGTTACAGACTGCTCTGAACCGTAAATGAGTGTTGCAATGAAGCACTCTCTTCCAAAAAGTTTACTTTTCTCTTACATGTCTGCTGCAACCTCTAGAAAAACTGAAAGTAATGTGTTAACCTGACACTTTTTATAAGTTTTAATACCAAAATGAAAATTACCCGTAATTTGGAATTTTTTTCTCCCCCAGTAATAATGCTGATCAAAAACATGGTGCAAATTGCTACAGTACTACAAGCATACATTTATGCAACTGTCTAAAATTTAATCACATAGTTTACTATGGGGGGGGAGCATGAAAGATTAGGTAGCAGCATCAAATTCCAGTAACGATGGGTCCATTAATTACCTGTTAATGGCTATAATGCAGACCCATATCGTGTATACCATTAAAAGCAAATTCTATTATATGCTATATATTAATATTTTACACACTTAATGTGCTTACATACCTGTATTATCAGGTTGTGTTTGTATTGTTTTCTTAATCTTGCATTACTGCTATTTTATAAAAAAAAAACACATGCAAATTATGTTTTAACACAGCGGGGCCCCAATGTTACATTTCTATGTTTAACATTCTTAAATCATGGTTAACAATTGGGTTCGGGGTTGTATTTAATTTCATGATTTGTACATGATTTATTGTACTGTGAAATACTGTGTAATTAAGTCAAAAAACCATTGCATATTACTTTTATTAAATCTCATCTTTCTACTGTAAAACAAGCAAAACACTAAAAGTACAAAGTCAGGAGTATAGAAAGTATAATGATACAAATAACAATAATATGAACACAGCACACTGCACACGTGCAAGTGACAAGCGTAACTTTTGGATTCACCAGAATCACTTTGTTTCACGGACTGTTTCAACTTTACTGCCTGAACACAGATTCACCTTGTCATCACTGCCGATGAGGAGTTTCTGATGAGACGCCATTATGAGGACAGGAGAAGATGCGTCTACAGTAACGCTCGGGCCTGATGCTTATACAAGACATGCCTATATCAATTCTGAAGTAATGCTCAGTTCTAACGCTGTTGGCACTTTTACAGCCAGAGTAATCCTTCGGTCTTGCGCAAGACATGTCTATACAGTTGCCAAAACGACATTCAGGACTAACGCCTTTAGCACTGTTTTTACAACCGAAGCGATGCTTAGGTCTAATGCTAAGAAAGTTAAAACACCAAGTTAATTTTTAATTTTTCAACTAATCCATTGTTAACATTTTTATGTGAAAGTGTTAAAGTGGATATCTACAAAATGAAGGTTCTATTCTGAATGTATAGAGAATATAGAATATGCAGTTGATAAGACAAAACACATTTCACTGTAGTGAATTCAAAATTATATCAAACACAATAATCGTCAATTAATAACTATGGCATATTCATGCACCCCTTACTCCATCTTCTGTAGCTTAAAAAAAAAAAAAAAAAAAGAACCTTTAAAAATATATATAATTTTAGTACAGCATATTTGTCTACTGGCTTAATGAATCAGACTTTTTACAGTTTTCAGAAAAGCCAAAAAAAAAAAACAAAACGACAAGACAGTATGCAGCTGTTCGGTTTAAACACACATTATGCCCCACCCAGCACTCACAGCAGCAAACTGAAGCCAAGGAGAAGCACAACAAATCCACAGCATGGAACCATCTACTGCATACAATACAATGGAGAGTTGACAAGTAAATGTGTTTTTGCATTTTAAGTCTAGCTATGAAATGAGCACTATAATAAACTGTACACGTTAAACAGCCCATGTCATTTCCTATCAGCGGAATACTAATAAGAATGGAATTCCTTGCTTACGACAGCACAAAGACGATTCAGATTTATACAAGCAAAACAGGTTACAATATGGCTACCTAATCAGATTTATTACATTACTTCAGTAAGTAAGCTTTGCAGTAAACTGTACTGGTGTCCATTTTACCAATTTAGTGTGGGGAAGGCAAAATTAATATAAACCAGCTATCCTTTATGGCATGTCTTGTTTACACCAGTTGTATCAAGTTATGAGGATACATAAATATGCATGTCTCATATAATGACTCCTTTGGAAAGTGTTACACAATAAATACAAGTTTTCAGAGTTTAAAATCTCTGCATTAACAAACCTACCCAGAATTAAATTAATCTAAAGACTAAACACACTTCAGCTTTCTATTCAAGCTTCTATGACACATAATGTACTCTTCTCAGAATGCAAAAATCCATCTTGTCATTTTGATATTTAGATTTAGTCCATTTCAAGCAAGGTGAAGGTAAGGTGTGAACACCCATTAAACCAAATGTGTTGGCCAGAATAATTAGAAAGTGACAAAAAAAAAAAAACCTCACAATACACATAAATCATCATAGTTAATCTGGAAGTAAGACTGCGAGACTCTTAATGTTTAACAGGAACACTGGACTGGCCATTAAGAAGGTCTAAAGAAGTTGTCTGCAGTCACAGTCTTCAATGAAGCTAAACAGTTCTGTGAAGGCAAAAAGAGGACTAATTCATTTTCTACTAATAACAATCCAGTACAACCTACGGCCAGCAATTAAACATTTATTCCTTTCTGATTTCCTCCATTGTCACTTTTTACAACAATGTTTTTAAAGAAACTGAATGAGAGACTCCAAGCTCATAATATTGGCCGTTTTCTAGTCCATGCAAGAAGTGGTGGATGTTGAAGGAATAAAAAAAAAAAAAAAAAAAAAAAGCTATAAAAGGACAGTTCCGTTAATGCAGAGAACCTGCTGCTGTTTTTTGTATCAATAGTTATATTAAATCATAAACTATTACAAAATATGAAATGCGCATATGCAAATATACTAAAAAAGCACTAAATACTGCCATTTTCAAGGACACACGTTTAACCAGACGGTAAACTTACTTAAAGTTAATGTTTTATTGCTGGATGATTACATGACCTTGTAAGACGTTTGGCAATAACTTATTTTGAAGCAACATGCAACAAAACACCCAGAAGCTCCTCTAGTAAACTACAAAAGAACTGACCCTACCTCAACTCCATCCCCCACATACATGTCACTGAAATTACAGAATATACCATTACAAGCACACAACTAAGAGGATTATTCAAATTAGATACATAATACACAAAACAAATACAAGAACTAGGTCAGGAACACAGGCCTCTCCCTGTAGTTAGTCCCAGGTTAGACAATATATACAATTAATTATAAAAAGACCACATGCAAATTGAATTGCTAAGCATCTAAAATGGTAAAAGCACTCAATTCTTCTAAAAGCATTAACTATATTAGAAACTGTATTTTCAGTTTAGGGTAAACATTTGCTAATAGCTACATGTATGATAATTCTCATTGTCGAAAGGGCTAAACAAATTATTACAACCATTTTAAAACACCGATTAAAAATTACTCTGAAAATAAATTAAACTGAATTCAAGAATTCTACTTTTGTATTTGCAATGCTACACTAATCTGCACATAATGAACAATTGGCAAGCAAAAGAGAACTAAAAACAGAAACTATTCAGCCAATTGAATATTTTGTCATTTGATCTTTTAAAACATGAATTACACAAAGTGCAAGACAACACCACACTAACCATTAACAATACATTTACCAATCTACAAGGATTGGAATTATGGTGAACTCTCTAAATTAAAAAATATTATGATCCAGCCCAATACACAGACCAAGAGAGTAACTGGCACTCTGCCTATACTGTAAATGCATCATTTTTTGCTCCACAGCGATTTACCACGGCCTCTTTTTAAGTTTGTGTGGTGTGCACACAGAATGACCTACACATGCCCTAGTTAATCCCTGTTTTTACTACAGTAGGACAAAAAAAATAAAATAAAATAAAAAAATTGGAGAATTCCTTATTAAACTTAGAAAAAAGGAGTCTGGCTGCAGTTTAAGGGTAAAGGTGTCTAATTCTTTTTATTTCGGGTGATCCCGTTAGGGGTTGCCACAGCGGATCATCTTCTTCCATATCTTTCTGTCCTCTGCATCTTGTTCTGTTACACCCATCACCTGCATGTCCTCTCTCATCACATCCATAAACCTTCTCTTAGGCCTTCCTCTTTTCCTCTTCCCTGGCAGCTCTATCCTTCGCATCCTTCTCCCAATATACCCAGCACCTCCCCTCTGCACATGTCCAAACCAACGCAATCTCACCACTCTGACTTTGTCTCCCAACCGTCCAACTTGAGCTGACCCTCTAATGTCCTTATTTCTAATCCTATCCATCCTCCTCACACCCAGTGCAAATCTTAGCATCTTTACACTCTGCTACCTCCAGCTCTGTCTCCTGCTTTCTGGTCAGTGCCACCGTCTCCAGCCCATATAACACAGCTGGTCTCACTACCTTCATGTAGACCTTCCCTTTGACTCTTGCTGATACCCGTCCGTCACAAATTACTCCTGACACTCTTCTCCACCCATTCCACCCTGCCAGCACCCTCTTTTTCACCTCTCTTCCACAATCCCCATTACTCTGTACTGTTGATCCCAAGTATTTAAACCAAACTCAAACAGTCATGACCCTGTCCAGTCTGGCAGTATATCCTCTAATGAAATTAACTATATGTAGTAATCAATTTTCATTTAACTTTAATCATTCACTTTGTTTCATGTTTTAGGACTACCTTGGAAAAGTATTTGCACTGTTTTAAATAGGAAGAATATCAAGTCAAATCTTAAAGTTATGTAAAATTGAATGTGAAACCTACTTAAGAGCATATACTGTATGTGCTATACTTAAGCTGTTGTGAACAAGGTGACCACATGAAGCTTATAAAAGGACTAGGAGCAAATTGCTTGCTTTATTTAATTGGAAACCCAAAAGGGTAAGTATGGATTTGTTGTACAGAAGGGATAAGCAGATTAGAAAATGGATAGAAAGAGAAATGTGCAAAATGCAATTGGAGTTCATTAATACACAACAAAACAACTTCATTAAAAAAAAACAATGATCAAGCTACTTGATACAATCATCTTTATTTAAGCTCAGAGACACATCAGCACTAAAATGTAGGCCACGCTTCACATTTTAGGCCCTAAAGGTAAGTAAAGGCTTGAGTGATCAGTTAACACTTACTCACCAAGAGTGTTGATTTCCTTTAAAATTCAGAAGCTATTTCTGACACAATGACCTATTACTTATGCAAACAGAAAGATTTAGTCATAATTTCGCCCAGCTTTAAACACTGCAATCTCTGTGTTTCCTTCCAAATTCTGTTTTTAGGTATAAATTAACTACCGGTAGTTGAGGACTATCATATGCTAGTCATTAGTACAAATACACAATGATTTAAAGCAAGTATTTATCAATTTTTAAAAGGTTCTCAACTATTTTCTGCTTAATGGTTTGGGATGTGCCTCAAACAACACGAATTATAGACAGTTTATTATTTAAGCAAAACAAAATTTTAAATCATGTGACACTGATATTCTAAAAATTAAAGAAAATCAAAATCAAAGTATCATTTGCTGTGTCAGTTACGTGGCTTATGTGGTGCACCACTTGGCACTTCACAACATATTCACCTGACAACCTCAACTCATACAGTCTGGCTAACAACTGATTTATTTTGCATAGTGATGCTTTCTCAGGTACTCTAGTTTCCATGGTTTAACAATTGAGTGTACACTTGACAGCAGATACAACTTTTATTTGAAAGTACCCAGTGTCGATATTTAATGGTGATGCTCTGATACAGACTATCCGATTTTCATCCCAAATTACTCAGCCTGTTTCTCTATGTTTTATGGAAAGTTAGTTGTCCTTCACACAAAGTATTAGGATAGTCAAGGAATCACACATGTCATTTTGCTGCTGAACTTCCTGTACACATGGAGCGGACAGTCAAACTTTGAGAGAGAGAGAAGTGAGAAATATTGGCTTTTACATTGAAGAAAGTAAAGAAGTAATAAACAGAGAAGCACAAATTGGAGGAGTCATCCTGTGCATGGAAAGTAACAGCAGAGTGCAACAAAAGTGAGGTGAGTCCATGGCACATTAAATAAGAATGAGGTCAGACCTTCTCATTTTGTCCTGTAATTAAAATGGACACTCCTTGCGGACAGTGACCAAACTTGTGTTTAGTACAGCAGATCACATTTTTAATTAGAAAAAGAGCAGAAAGAATTTGCCCTCTCTGCTTAGTAAACAATTGGCTTGTTAGCGAAGAGCCAAACCTGTCAATTTTACATGTAAACTTGTTAAGCAAGTTAACCTTGTATCTCCTTGATAAATTTGAACATTTTCTTAAAACTGTGGCTTATACTTATGACAAGAATGGTTTTCTTTTATGGCATGTGTATTATGGGTAAATGCTTTCTGCAAATATTTAGTTAAAAAAAAGTACTTAAACCAATTTTAATATTTTTATGGCCACTGAACAATAAGCTTACATAATTTCACTCTTTGTTAATAAAAAAGGAATGGGTAACAGCTATGGTCTGCAGGTTAAATAAAAAAAATAGCACTTTAATATAGAACACAAGACTTCAATTCTGGTTGTGCAGGATATTAAAAAATTAAAAGAACAAAGAAACATCAGAAATGGCATTGGAAGTGGTCAATGCTACCAAGTAACAAAATCGGTGATCGAGACTGGTATTAAAAACACCTGATTGGAGCAGCCCTGGTCAGTAAACCTTTATTCTAAAACCGCTCATTAAAAAAAAAAAAGTCTCTCTCTCCGACTCTTTGGGGTATCATGCAGTATTTTCTATAGTGAAGTATTTGTCTATCACAAGCAATAATGTTCACATACGATAATGCACAATCAGCACCTTGTTCAATTCCCTCATATGTAAAACAATCAAACATAGCACTACATAATAAAAGGCTAGAAAACATCACATTGGCAAAGAAATCCTCCCTCACTTTGTACATGCAGATTTAGTATATTCTTCCAAAATGCTAAGAGTGATGGATCTTTAGTTCTGTGATCTTTCATTGCCGTCAATGATATAATATTAAAAGATATCTGCTCAGAAAAAGGTATTATTGTGGTCACATTGTGTTTGAACACCCTTTTCATGCATTTATTTTGCTATTTACAAAAAATGTAGATTTTTAAATACTTTTGCATAAACAAATAAGTAAATCAACAGTGACTTCACACTTTCCCCCCCCCCAAACGTCTACTGGAAATTCACATTAAGCAAATGCAGTTGGAAGCTGAAAAGTAGAACTTCAAAAACTGAATATGCAACTGGCCAACTAGTGGGGCTCATTTATGATCAGAATGTCAACGTGTCACTTTTTACAAACCACTGCCAGGTCCTTCAAATGTAATCTATGCAGCTGCTGTAAAAACCATTTGCATAACTACTTTCCTCTTAATTGCTCTTTATGTTTCTACCACTGGTCTACATTGTGCTCCTCTCTCAAATTTAATTCTGGTAGATTTCAGAAGTTACTATGAAGATAAAGGAAGGAATGAAACCTGCATATCTCTGAACTGTAAGAAGTCTCCTTTCCATGTCAGACTTCCTTTTTCATCCATTTATTCCATCTTTTTTTTGACAGCAAGTTTGATCCATAGACTATCAGAAACACAATGCATTCTCCACAAGGAGCAGCAGCTCCACCTCCTCTCCTCTTCACAGTGTTATTGTTCACAATCAGCAGTGAAAACTGGAGCTTTCAAACGAAGGGATCCCATGGTATTTATAGGACACCTTTTCATTTAACGCAGGCACAAATAAGGAACGATCGTTTATCTCTTTGTGCTCCTGTACCTTTGCTCATTTCTTCTTTGTACGCATACTCAGCTGGGAAAGCACACGCACAGCTCTTTCTCTGCTTTTTGCTCCTTGATTATGCATTCTTAATTTACATGTGTATTACTTATATTAATTTTAACAGGCTACCCTTTCAAAACTGACAGTAAATTCTAAACAGGTTATAAAAAAAGAAAATCACTTTTCAGACAGGGTTCAGTTTTTATCTTCAACTAGATTAGGGTACATATTTTACAGGCAATAAATGCAATTCACCAACAAGATGTTATAAACAGAAATATGTTAATGTGTTGTAGATATCTTAAAACAATAAGAACAATAACTATTTCTCAACACTCCAGAACTCTGTACAACGACAAACCATTAAAAAATGTACCCATCCACTTTCTATAAGTATTCCTTAGCCATCAAATTTTTACTCAGGTAGTCTTCCCAACCTATTATGTAGGGGCATCCAGTAGAATTTTCAAAGTTCTTTGAGAGTTTACAAAGGGTAAAAAGTTTGGACAGCACTGCTTTAGTCTACAGTAATTTTTATTGGAGATTTCACTAACTGAACTCTACTAATTTGTAAATGTGAAATATCTGAAGCTTCTGAACAAGTACACTACCTAATGAACAATACTGTTTAAAAATATTACATTAATGGAAGCAAGTATTAAAGAATGCACTGCTGTCCTTGAATACAAGTCAATCGCAGAGGCTTTTGAACAAGTGAACTCCCTCAAAAGGAACCTAGTGATATATATATTTTTGATAAAAAATAATGTGATCTTCATTTAGATATGCTTGTCTACTCATACTAAATGAAAGCACGAAATATCAATACTTTTCAAAGTACTTTATCGAAGAAGGGAATTTCAATATTGTGACACCCTAGATCATTTGTAAATCGTTGAATCTGAAATCCTTCATGAACAATACTTAATGGTATGAACCCAAATAAGAACCAAGTTATTTAATGTCACCTGTAAAAGGTGGAGAGGAGCATTTTTAGAGGTGTGACCAACTGATCGGGCCACAAACAACTAAACACCAGCTACAATGCTTCATGATTAGAAGTCAGCTGAACCCATTTCCCTTCCATCTACGCCATCCACATTAAAGAAAAACTACACGTTTAAAAGATTTTACAGAACACTCACCAAGAGCTTACATATGACCTATGAGAAGAAATTGTCACAAAAAGGAACACAATGTTAGAAAATAAAAAAGGAGTCCAGAATCTCACATTTATTGGCCCATTGTTCATGCATACAAGGAAATGTGACTTATAAATTATATTACAACATCATATACAAAAAGTATGTGTAGGCAGGAATAAAAATATGCCTGAAGAGTGCAAAACAGATTAAGAAATCCTGAATGAATACAAAGTTGAGCATTAGCTATATGTAACACTACTGCACAATATTGGGAAGGTGGCACCCATCCTGGGCAGGGACAGCTAAATTAACCATTTATGATGGCATGTGGAAAGGAGATACTCATATCTGCTTGTTCTGGCAAAGTTTAATCAATAACGCCACATCAATAACGATTACATCTTGCCTGAAGAAGGGGCCCGAGTTGCCTTGAAAGCTTGCATATCGTAATCTTTTTAGTTAGCCAATAAAAGGTGTCATTTTGCTTGGCTCTTCTCTACATTCATAATGGCTAACACGGTACAACACCCTAGTACTACTCAATAACGCCACTATAGTAAACTACAAAATGTAAAGTGTGCAGTCCTACTGGAGCACCGGCTAGTCATGCTATATACCAGAAAGAATACTCTAGCCACTTTAGTTTTCAGGTACCAATGCTGCAGCTCACAAGCTTGTTTTATTTCTGGTTTTTGATTTAATTTTACCCAGGGGCCAATTCCTACATGCAGTTGAACTTTGTACTTAATGTGATATTTCCTTGTTTATACATTTAGTTCTTTGGTACATAAACACCTAGTAACAGGTTGCTATATTCTTTGGGACTGGAAAGTAAAGGCTTGAACAGTCTATTCATAGGAATTTTTGCTTAGAGTAACTTCAAATTTCTTATTGAAGATGTTTAATGATGTACTCTATGTGTCACTTAAATAATGAGCAAAACAAGACGTTCTAGTTGAAGACACTATTTTATACCTTTAAATGCAATTGTCAAACTATCTTCAAAGAAATGAATGAAGAAAACTACCACTATACAATTTTTGGGGTATGGGAAGTCAGAGCCTATCCCAAGAACATCAGACAAGAACCACTCCTGAAGCAGGCGTAGACACATCCACAGACACATGACCATATCCAATTCCCCAGGAATAATCCACACATTTTTTTTTTTTTTTTGTTACTTACCCCATGTATTTTGTAGTGATGGACAATTCCTGGCTTTTGAATTGAAGACCTGCCACCAACCCCAACCCCACATTGATTGGTCAAGAGTCCTATCTTCAGTTCAAAAGCACAAACAGAATACACCATTTCTGTTTATGTACACCAATTTTTCTGGTAGTAGTAAAATATTATTGCAAGAAATGCATGCAGTTTGCACACATTGAGCATACGACTGGACAGCAGACATTTCGATTATATGACAACAGTAACATTAGAATTTTTCTGGACATTTTCATATTGTTTCCCATTGAACAGAGCCACTACATTTCATTATATCATAAACTATTTGGTCTTGTTGTTTATGAAAACATGAGATTTGTTTCCTCCAGCCATCACTACAAATCACATGAGGTAAGTATATAAAAAGATATTTTTGGGTGGAGGATTAGTTCAAGATGTATCAGGTGTTACGTTTCAGAAAATGTTTAAATAAACAACCAGAGCATTTTGAGAAATTAGAAACATCAGGAAGTCCTATTGAAAACCTAGGCAACATTACAGGAAATAAAATTCAAATATCATACATTGCTTTTCTGGGATTTTACAATGCACAGGATGTTATTTGCCTTTCAAAAAATATCGTGAAATGCAATTTGAGGAATGAAAAAAATCTGTGAGATATCGAAAATGTGAAAACGGAGTACATTTAAAATATCTTAAAATGTGAGATATTTAAAAATGCACTCAAGATGTTTGGAAATTGACATATTTGCAGACATCTATTTTGCATTTTAAAACCTCTTAAAGGCACATTTCATATGTTAAAATGCATTTGGTTAACTTTAAAATGTTAGTTCAGCTTACCATGCAGCTGCCCTAAACACTGCACCATGACACCACCCAATAAAACATATGAAGGGAAATAAATGAATAAACGGTGTATGGTGGACTAAAACCGTAACTATATTATCAATCAACCCATTTATGCATGATCTTACTCAAGACATTACAACTCAAAGCTTTGCTTTTACAATATACTGATGACACTTTAAGCCATGTTTCTTAAACCCACTTATACAGAACAGGGTTGTAGTGACTCTGGAACCTATCCCAGGCAACATCTGGCGCAAGGCCTATAACTGTCTGAGGACAGGATGGGAGCCCATCACAGGGTGAACATGCCCACCCAAATACACGCTAGGGGTCAATTTAACATCACCAGCTCACCTAACGCCTCCCCCATGGACTCGGAGAGGAAACTCAAGAGGGCACTGGGAAAACATGCAAGCTGCATGCATAAAACACCCAGAACGTGAACTACAGTCTACGTGCCACCCCAACTTCAAAATTAAGTTTAATAGTCATACGGTCACTTGCATTGCCATCCTTTTGCAAGCATATGACAGTCACATTATGCCCGATACATGCAGAAAGCACTGGATTTAGCCAAAAGGACATTACCGCTTCAGTTATGCATTAAGAACTGCAATACAAACAAATCTGGGGGACTGCGCTTATTCTCTAGCTAAATCTAATGAAAAGGAACCCGCCCAAGGGTGAGCAAACTGAGCCGGTGATCGAGGGCGCTATGAGAAAAAACAGAAGGAAAGCAAAGGGAGCGAGGGGCCCGCCTAGCAGCACACTTGACTCACCCGCATGTCGTTTCTGCGGCTCTCCACGTCACACACCGAGTGGTTGTGGTTGGCCCCACACCTGGACAGGCAGCAGTACTGGCAAACGGCCACCTGCTCGGTCTCGCAGTGGTACAGGCGGTAGGCATCATGCTGAGGACAGCTCCAGGCCCGCACATCCTCGGCCTCGACTAGGAAGTGTCCCGGATTGGAGGAAGGCTGCTGCAGGTGCGTCTGTACGTGAGACTGGCAACAGGGCGCGTTGCACCGAAGACAGACCTTCTGGGCCGGCAGTGGTGGGCCCCGGCGGCAGAAGATGCAGTGGAGCACAGTGGGGCTCTTGTCTACGTTCAGCGCGTTGAATTTCTCCACGATGTTGGTCAGCTTCAGGTTTTTCTCCAAGACCGGTTTCTGGTTGTAGGCGTGGTTGCACTCTGGACAGCGGACCAGGCCCGTGTCTTTGGACCAGGCCTCGCTGATGCAGCCGCGGCAGAAGTTGTGCTTGCATGGCAGCTGGATGGGCTCCACAAACACGTGAAGACAGATCGGGCAGATCAGCTCCTCTTCGAAGCAGTTCTTCCAGTTTTCAGCCATGGCCGCTCTCTTTTGGCTGGCTGTCTCATTAATTTTTTTAAAGACTTTTGTCTTTTTTTTTATGTCCCCGACTTCTTGATCCGTAAATAAAATGCCCGAAATACGGGAGCCAAGAGTAATTTCAAGAAAGCTGTCTCAGGTTGCTCTTAAACGAGCGAGATAAAATACACTAAGATTCCTGATGAGGGTTTTTTGGTAGGGAACTTAAACCAAAGTTGTTCCTCAGACGCTTCGCCTTAAGCCAAATAAACTGCCAGTTCGTACAGCTTTAAAAACGGTTCACATTCCAGTTGCTTACTGGGTGGTGACAGAGCCTAACCCAGAGAGACCAAAACCAATTTCAAAAATGTTCCTTAGTGAACTAAAGTTGTGCTTTTATTGATGCGTTTTCCTTTAAAACATCGCCCATTCCATAACAATACTGTTCTTATTCCAAAGGAAACGATTTTTACAATTCTAAATCCATCGGCTAATGTGAACGCCAGTAATCCGGATGGCCACAATAAAACACTCCCAGTAACAGAAGAGAAACAGTAAAGGCTCCTTATTTAAAAAGATTAAAAAAAATACAGATGAGGTCAATCATGACCCTAAAGTAATCGTCAGTTCAAGCCTTTAAAATGTAAAAAAACACAACAAGAAGGTGCTGCTTCCTCTCTCTCTCTCACACCCCTCCTCCAGAAAAACAACAGGACATCTACCGATAGTCCGCCACAGCTGCGCCTTACTTACTTACTCGGAGCGGCACGGAAGTGCGGCCTTTCTCAGGCTGGTTTCAAACGTCATTAACGTCACCAGTCGTTCCGCCCGCTGCGGGTATCTTCGAAGTGCCCTAGGGTCATGGGTGTTAAAAGCGACACGATCCAATCCAACAAGTTACTTACTGCGCGCGGGGAATCGGTATGCAGAGGAAGAAAAAAAAATCAATTCTCGGTACTGCTGGGAATATCCCTCAGGACAGGCTTCTCCAGGCAAACCAGAGCGAACCCCAATGTCCGTTTTAATTTGCGTAAAGCAGTTATCCGTAATGGTAGACAGTCGTTGCCAGCAGCAACTACGCTACAAGGCTTTTCCGTGTAACAAAGTAATCAATTACAATTTGATTCTATACACAAGGCCTCTGCCACTATTACGTCTGTGATTTCTACTAATGTGTATATATATATATACTGTATATACTTATTAAACGTATACGTACGTGGCGCAGAAGGGAATCGGCACCATTCTCAATGCTATTATTTCCCTTTTCCCCCAAATGTACCCCCTTCCTTTTCCCCCCCTCCCTTCCACCGACACCTCCTCCTCCTCTGCCGTTTGCTACAAAAGGGAAGTCAGTCCTGTACAGACGACTCTTTGAAATCGCTAACCAAAATAGATATATACATTCTTCTGTATATATAAATATTAAAATAGATTTGTTCAAATTATTTTAAGCTGGATATTCTGAAGGCTCCGCTGACGCCTTTCTATCAGACTAAACGGTCGGCGACACAATTCCCCAAAAGGCAGGATCCTACCGTTTCAGTACACGAGCTTCAGTTTCGACAAAAATAGAAACATTCTTAAATAACCAGATATATAGATATTTGCTCATAAAGACCGATAACCGCGTACAACGCTGGTTTAAATTACAGAATTCTTTAAAAAAATAATTTATACCCCTGTTTCTCTTAAAGGTAAACGCTCCGTTTTACCCTTATCACTGGCTGTCATCAGCCATCTTGTTTTCCTCTTTAAAAAAAAAGAGAGAGAGGAAAAAAACCCGACGTTTAAGAATTTTTCAACCCTTTAGAAAAGGGAAAGAGAGGAAAGTTGCGAAGGCGTCCCCAATCGTCTTACGCTTGTATTCTTTTGTAAAACGCGAGCGGTATTCTGAATCCAGTGGTGCTCTCAGTTTGGTTTAGTCCACTGTGTGATCGTGTTGTTATTTATGCTATTTCTCGCTCGCGCTCTCTCTCTCTTTACAGCAATCTTGATGTGGAGAGGAATGCGGGCGCCAAGGCTTCGGGGCTGAGACCGATTCACGTCGAATCCCTAGGCGAGTCACGTGACCCCGCCCCCCACCTATGAAAGTGGTGGGGCCGGCGCGAAAAACGGGGGCGGAGCCTGACTCTTAAAGAAGCCCTCACAGTACGGGGGCCTTGTCGCGCAAAGGCTCCGCTTCGATCCCGTGGGGGATGTCCTTTCTGCTGTCTGAATAAGTTACGGTCTGCTGCGTGTAAATGGAGCTGTGCAATAAATTTAGAATGTTTACATTTTTACTTCCGCCCGTGGATTTGCTTTGTATTTTTATAGGATGGAGGCCCCCCAACCGCCCCCCGAATTGCTCGGACTATCATGCATTTTTAAATGGCTTTAATCAATTAAGCAATCAGTGACTTAACATGCTAGATTTGTCGCGTATGGACTGCAGGAATGCATCACTCTTTACAGTAGAGAGTTGCGCAAGTTGCACCTGACGTGCAATGCGGTAAACGCTAATAATCACATTAAAAAGCACATCTCACGTGTGTATAGTAAAGTTATTTATCTTTTCTGTAAAATGTCCCAAAATGTGTCCGAAAATGAAGATCTTACGGCCTTTATAGTACTCGTCAGCGTTTACCGATCGCACCCAGGGATCTACAAAATTTTCGGGGCTGGGAGTAGAATGCGCAGTACGTTAACCCCTTTCTTTGCACAAACAGACAATGGCAAGAATCCAGTTGATTTATTTAATTCAATTGGGAATTCTTCGCACAAATGGGTCAGTTTCGTTATAACATTTTGTGTCATGATGCACCCGCTCTGCCCGTAGCGGGAAGCTAGGAGATTCCCGGTTCAAAGGAGGACTTATTTGTCATTTTTAAAAACCGGAGGCACCATACAGAGAATGACAATGGTGACATTACCTGGGACAGACGGGGGAGGGGATAGCCTGAAATTTCAAAGAAAACGACACCTACAGACAATGATACAATTTAGATGAAAAAGGGGCTGGGAAATTTAAAAGGGCAACAGCCCAGGATCCAGAGAGCCGGAGTGTGGCGTTGTGGGAGGCCCACTGTGCTCGAGTCGGGGTGTGGGGAGCGACATCAAAGGGCAGCGCTGTTTCGCAAAACCGAGGTAAGGGAATTGTTTATAAAAAAAAAAACAAAGGGGAACGAAGATTGACTTCCTTAAGTCAAGAAATCAACCATCGATTAAGAGAGAAATTTTTAAATCCCAGATATAATGCTGAAATTGGAATTTGTGTACAAAATGACGTATACAGTACATCGATATGCATTACTCATTATTTAGACGAACTCCAGTGCAAAGCTATTGACTGGCAGAGATGATTCCTCTGTTTTGATCAGTCATGTGCTTTTCGTCTCGTTAGGTTCATTATTGTCACGGAATCTTGTCGGGAACCTATACTGAAGACACCCAGTTTAGAGAATGAATAGATATTTATGCAAGTGTTTTCACAGTGTTTCAATAATTGTTTTGAAATATTTATTAATTTCTCTGTCGCCGTTATCCGAGGCAACTTACAGCATTTGAGATACAATTGGTTACATTTGTTTTGGTTTTCCATTTGGAGCACAAGCAGGTGAAGTGTCCTGCTCATGGTCATACAGTGTCTGTAACCAGATTTAAATCCATAACCCCAGGGTGACAATGTGGGCTGTATAATTATGCTATGTTATTAAGATGCTGCTTTATTAAGCAGAAATTTAAATGCCAATCCTGTATTTCAAATTAAACAGTAATAAGATTGCTGTTCCTATAGGAGTTATTGTAAACCAAGAAGGGCATAATTAGGAAAAGAGACCAAATACTCTACATCATAAAAAAGTGCAGTCAGTCTATTACAAATTATTTTGTGAACCAGGTTGCTGTAGTGCAAGGCAGAAGAATCCTAGTAACAATGTCTGTAAAAGTATAAACCCGCCCCAAAGTGGATGCCAGTTCACCCCGGATATATTTACTAACTCTGATCCAATTCAAAGATGTCATTCAGTCTAATAATGTGTTTGGATAGTGGATGGAAACTGCAGTTTTCAAGACCAAATCCCTTGCAAAATAGATTGTAGGGCTGGAATTGGGGAGGTGGGTGTATTTTGCTAACTAAACTCATAAGGCACACCAGCTAGGACTGATTAATATAATACAGGAGTCATAGTCCAAGTGGGGCATCTCATCATTTAATAAAGGATGCAAAATAAAAAGTTCAAAACATGTAAAAATAAAGATACTTGTCCAGCTAGCAAAAGTGCACAAGGCATGAACAAACCGTGGACAGTGCACTGGCCCATCGCAGGGTAAAAACACGCACACTAAGGGCAATTTAATGTCACAAATCCACCTAACCTGCATATTAATGGATAGTGGGAAGAAGCCAGATCACCCAGAGAAGACTCCCGCAGACACAGGGAGAACATGCAGACCCCAAGCAGGGAGGATCCAGCACTGCACCACTGCACTACCATGCCACCCCATGTTAAAAATATAGTCAAAATCTAATTTTATTTTCCTTCAATCATTTTAATAATATTCCTAGACTCTTAGATACAAATTAGTTTCACTTTTACTTAGACTGCAAAAACTATAATGTCTTTCAATATTTTTTGTCCAGTTCAGTGTTTTGAACATTAGAACATTAGAAAATAATTGACTAGGATGGGTCATTAAGCCCAACAAAGCTTGCCAATTCTGTCCACCTAATTTATCCAAAATAACATCACTCTGAGATCTGAAGGTCACTAATGTCCTACTGTCTACCACACTACTTGGTAAATTGTTACATGTATCTATGGTTCTCTATGTGAAGAAAAGCTTTCAAACACTTGAGTGAAACTGTGACATGCATGCATGTCATTGGCCCTCCCCACCCCAAGCTCTTCCCAGGTATGTAATACCACTCCAGGCCAAGAGGAGGTGCTGCCACTCATTTTCTTGTCTTTTCTTTCCTCCACAGTACCAAGAAACCACCCAGCAGTGATGTGCAGTGAGGTTCATGGCTGGTGAGGCGCAGACTCCTTCAGAGTCAGATTTACAAGTATATGAACCCCAAAGAGCCGCTTATTAACTATTTGATTGGCAGCCTGCACATTGGTTTTGGTTATGTTTCATATCTCATCAGCATTCTTTACACACAGA